>NW_016107435.1:869477-950985 GCF_001604975.1 Cebus imitator | reverse complement strand
AAAGAAAGAAAAGAAAAGAAAGACTGTCTGGGGTCAGATCAGAGAGTCTTGTTAAGTGATGGTAAGGATAGTCAGTAGCTCTTATTTGGCGTAAGATGGGAAACTACCAGAGCTTTCAGCAGAAGAGTGACACAAGCTGACTTATATTTTGAATGGAAAATAGACTGGGGTGGGGCAAAAATATTAGATCAGTTAGAAAACTACTGAAGTAATCCATGGGAGCAGTGTTGAGGGCTTGGACCAGGAAAGTCGCTTTGTAGGTGGGAAGAAAGTATTCAGATTATAGATGTCAGAGACATCTGCTAGGATTTGCACATGGAGTAAATACAAGGTAATTGAAAGAGGGGAATCTAGAATGATTCCACAGTTTCTAGCCTGAACACCTGGGAGAATGGAGGTCTCTAACATTGTCATATGAAAGAATGGAGGAGAATCTGGTTTAGGGTGGTGATGACGGTACACATGGCTGGGAATCAAATTCAAAGTTCTGCTTTGAATCTGTTTAGCTGAAGATGATTTTTAGGTGTCCAAGTGGGTGTGTCGAGTAGACGGCAAGATATTCAACTGTGGAGTACAGAAGAGAGCAGAACCTGCCACAGAGCTTTTATATGAGCTAAACATGGGAGATGGTAGAATTCTGAAGAAGAGACTTCAGCTGTCAAAATCTGATCTCAACATTTTTCAAAGGAAAGGAAACAGAGGCCTCAAAAGATTACTTCTTCAAGATCACCTAGTTGGGTAACAGTGTCAAAACTAAGGGTTCTCCCAAATCTTATGGTACCCTTAGTGGAAGGAGAAATACTCTATCTAAAACCAAAATAATTTCTTACATAAAAAAAAAAACACACAAAGGGCAAAAAAGTATTATAAACTACTGTTAAATTTTGTAAAAGCTTAAAACATATTCTGAATAATTTATTAAAACTAGATTTTTTTCTGCATTAAGGGATATGAAAAACCATAAACATTTAGCTCTGTGGAATTCTCAGGCCCAAATGCACACGGCATGACTTAGTAAAAAACTCTGATGCCCTTGAATGTCCCTGTGAAATATATCCACCGGGCCCCTTCACTAACTGGTAGAGTCTGGCCTGTACAGAACTCACTCTAGGGATAGGGTAACAAATATCTGTCAATTCTTTTGACAGTTTAAAAGGATTTTCGGTTTAAATTCCTTCTAAATTTAATTCCCAATTTAAAAGGGCAAGAAGTAGGAGGATCACCTGACCTCAGGCAGTCATGGCTGAAGTAAGCCATGATCGTGCCACTGCACTCCAGCCTGGGCGACAAGTGAGAACCTGTCTCAAAACTAAAACAAAAACAAACAAACAACAAGAACAAAAAGGACTTTCAGATGGCTACTAGGAACACTGCCTTGAGGTTTATGGGGTCACTCCAGACTCCCTAGGAAAAAGTACTGTGATCAATGAGAAATGTTGAATATGGAGTGCTGGTGTGGGCCTTGTGTATGTGGCACTGCAGCAACTAAGTGAAGCTCTAACATTTAATGAAGAATGATATTATGGTTATGCTTTTGCTGTTGGCTTTCATTTAAAAATTAAGAGGAATGGTTATACTCAAATCTGTCACAAAAATATGAAAATTGGTATTTCAAACCATTAAAAATTCATATATAGCATTTTAAAAGTTTAAGTAGTATTTTTCCTTTTGCCAGTTAGTAGCAAGTTCAGAATCAAATGTCAGGTCTTTCAGTGGCCATCCTGAAATTCTTGATAGTCTGGAATCAACACAAACTTAAAACCGGAGCAAAAGTCTCCAGACAATGAATTTCCAAGATTCTTTGGCTTCTCTCTCTACAGAAAAGGCTCAGATAATCCCCAGAGGTCTTTCACGAGCAATAAGGTCATAATACACATTCAAATGAAATTGTCAAGAAGGTGTCTGGGGATCCATTTGATCTCCAAAAGCCTGATTTCTCTACTCTCTGTAACAGTTATCACAAAAAGGAAACACATGGCAGGTCAGGGTCAATATTACCCTGTCTGCCTATCTGACGTACAGAGAATTAATACCTTTTTACTTGTCACTTAGATTAATAACAGCATTTTATAACTATAATTGAAGCTCCCAATGTATCCTTCTTCAATTATACTTTCTTTTTTCCCTCATTTCAGATAGAAACCATTGCAGTGAATTTTCTTACGTTCTTAATTTTTTTTTAAAGGAAAATATAACCAAAAGACACAATATGGTATAATATATTAAGTAAGATGAAAAGAAAAAGATGAGATTACTTTTTTGCTGTGGAATTCAGCCCTGCAGGAGTAGATGGTTGTTCAGGATCCTGGTTAACAAGGCAAGTTGGAAAGGAGCAGCCATCACCTAGACTAGAATAAAAATAAAAACTTAGAATGGAACAAAAGACAACAGGGTGAATCCCTGTTAAAATGCTCATGTCTGAGAGCAGAACATGGTATAATACAGGCAAAAAAATGTGTATCAGACATTGGCTTCAACATAGCGATTAGGAAGATGAATTAACTAATTTTCACACTGATAGTATAGTAAATCATACTTTTAAAAAACAAGAGTTCCTACATAGAATTACAAGCCTATGGAACTAGAGTCTCTCCTGAAATTATCTTTTGCCACATTACTTTCATTAGTTTAAAGCCTGAAAATTTTCACAAAAAAAGTACCTTGAAAAAATGGGTAGCAACCAATACTTCTTCTCATCACCAAAAACTTGCCGCATATTTTTACTGAAACCCAAGCTGAATCCATTCTTATCTGTTCCATGTCGAAATACTGGACTTCTGAATGCCTCTAAAAAACATGGTAAAGCAATCACGTGAGTAAAGAACATATTTACTAGTAATCATGAATATTTAGCAATAATTAAATGAAGAAACTCTGAAAATCAATGGCTAGCTGACTGTGAGTGCTTATGTACCTATCAACAGCCCTGAAATACAGGTTGTCCATTCTGTTTTAAAATATCATAAGATGTATCTATTTTAATTTTAAAATAAAACTTTTTTATTATAACAGTATATGTGCATTATAGAAAATTAGAAAATACAAATTAATTAAAACTGCATTTTCTGGTCTTCTGGATCTTTTGGTCAATAGATAGATAAATGAATGGATCCACAGATATAGATACACATATCTACAGGGTTTAAAAAAAATGAGAATATTCTTCACATTCATTCTACAGCCTTTGTTTTTAAGTAAATCCATTTTCCGTTTTTGGTTTTTTTTTTTTTTTTTTTTTTTTTTTTTTTTTTTTTTTTTTTTTTTTTGAGTCAGTTTCACTCTGTTGCCCAGGGTGGAGTACAGTGATATCACAGCTCACTGAAGCCTCTAATTCCCAGGCTCAAGCGATTCTTCTGCCTCACCCTCCCAAGTAGCTGGGGCTACAGGTGCCATGCCACCATGCCTGGCAAAGAATTTTCCAATTTCACTGAAATTGGTTCTCAGCTAGTAAAATGTTTCCAACTGACCATAAAATGTACTTTAAATCTAGTTTGTCCAAACCAGGATCCAGTGCAGAACCATGTACTGCATCTGGCCATTCTGCATATGAAAGCTTGTTCAGAGAGGCTCTTGGACTTGCCTAAGGTCACACAAAAAATAAATGACAAAGTGAGACTTGAATAAGGTCATCAACATTCCTTCAAAAATACATTTTTTTCTTGCATCGTGCTGAAATGCAAAATCTAAAATTTTATTTTTGGAGTATGAACATGAAAATATATGATTTTTGTCCATTATACTAAAAAAAAAATCTAACTAGCAGAGTTAGGCACTATGAAAAACATGTGGTCATTTGCAAGATCCTTAGCATTCTTCATTCTGGGATATATAATTTTTTCTAAAACATTTCAGAGAATCATATTATCCAGGGGAAGTACTTTCAGTGCTACAAGTTAAATCTAGAAGTTTCCAGAAGTTAAAAACTTCTAGAAACAATTAATTTACTTTTGAGAATTATAATTTAACTACCTAACACATATTTTGAAATAAGATTCCTGGGCTTAGAAATTACTTTATTTTACCAATATTTTCACCCTAATAGTATTTGGTGTCATGACTTCATTTCAGAATTCTGTAATGTAATGATTCATTTCAGAATTCTGAAAATGAACATTCATTGTCTATTCACTATAATTAATCCTCACTGCCTATTATAATAAGTGAAGCTCACAGCTTGGAGTGTCCTTTATGATCATAAGCATTTGTAGTACTGGTTGCATTCTGAAACTCCTAACCTTAGCCTAGAAACTCTACATAGCTTAGTCCTTGCTAACTTCTCAAACCTCATTAATGTATTTCTCAACTTTAGCTTTCTATGCTTCAGCCACATGGAGTGTTTCTCAAATATTCCTATTTTTTTTTCCTGTAGGACCTTTTATTTGCAATCGAGGTGAAATTCACAGCATCTAAAATTAGCCTTTTTAAAGTGGACAATTCAACAGAACGTAATATATTCATGCTTTTATGCAACTTGTCACCAATATAAAATTTCCAAATATTTTCATCACTCCAAAAGAAACTCCATATCCATTAGACAGCCACTCCCCCTATTCCCCTATCTTCTCATTCCCTAGTAATCACTAATGTGATTTTTCTCTATGGATCTATTTTGGATATTTCATAAAAATGAGAATCATATAGTATTTAATCTTTTGTGATTGGCTTCTTTCACTTAGTATGTTTTCAAGGTTTCTACTACATATGACATATATGTAGACATATCAGGAATTTGTTCCTTTGTATGGTTAATATTCCATTTTATAGATATGCCGTAATTTCTCCATCCTTGGATGGGCATTTAGATTGTTTTGACCTTTTGACTATTGTGGATAGTGCTGCTATGAACAGTGGTATACAAATATCTCTTTCAGTCTCTATTTCAATTCTATTTGGGTATATACCTAGGACTGGAGATGCTTGTTCATATGGTAATTCTATGTTTAACTTTTTTTTTTTTTTTGTAGAAAGTGATTTATATAAAGAGGGAGAGAAACAGGAGAAGGAGAGAGAAAGAAACAGCTAACTCTCACACCGAGTGAGAGAATCCAGAAAGATGGAATCCAGGAGAGGAAAGCAGCTTCCACACTGAGTGGAAGGGAATAGAGAGAGATGGAGTTTAGGAGGGGAAGACAGGCTTCCACGAGGGAGTGTGGAAGGGGACTCCAGAGGGGAAATCCAGGAGAGAGAAAAACAGCTTCCACGAAGGGAGTGTTCATGGAAGGGGACCCAAAGATGGAGTCCCCGATGTTTAACTTTTAAAAGAATTGCCAAACTATTTTTCACCAGGGTCACACCATTTTATATTCCCACCAGCAATGTAGGATGGTTTCAATTTCTCTACATCCTCACCAAGACTTTTTTTTAATTGTAGCCATCCTAGTGAGTGTAAAGTGGTACCCCAATGTGGTTTTGATTTGCACTTTCCTAATGACTAATGATGTTGAGCCTATTTTTCTGTACTGGGATTTACCACACAATAAATAAATGACAGAATGAGTCTTGAACAAGGTCATCAACATTCCTTCCATAATACTAAATATTCTTTTTGAATAATGCTGAAACGAAAAACCTAAAATTTTATTTTCCCCATTTATATATTCTCTTTCGAGGGAGGTTTGTTTAAATGTCTATTCAAATCCTTTGCCAATGTTTTAACTTGGATGTTTTTATCTTTTTGTTGTTGAGTTATAAGATTTCTTTGCATATTCTGGATAGTAGGCCCTTATCAGATAATGAATTGGATGGAAATATTCTTCTTTTTCTGCAGATTGTCTTTTTACTTTCTTGTGTATTTTAATGCATGTCGATTTTTAATTTTGATAATCTAAGGTACCTATTTTTTCTTTGTTGCTCATGCTTTTGATGTTATATCTAAGAATTCATTGTCATATTCAAAGTCCTAAAGATTTATCCCTCTATTTTCTTCTAAGTGTTTACAGTTTTAGCTCTTTCACTTAGGTCATTGATCCATTTTGACTTAATTTTTGTGAATGGTAGAGGTAGAGATACAAGTTTATTTTTTGCCATATGGATAGAGTTGTTCTCACGCAACTCAAAGATATTATTCTTTCCCCATTGGATGGTTTTGGCACCCTTGTAAAAAATCAGTTGGCTAAAGATGTATGGGTTTATTTCTGGACTCTCAATTCTATTCTATTTATCTGTACATCCATCCTTATGCCAGCACCACACTGTTTTGATCACTGAATGTTTTACAGTAAGTTTTGAAATCAAGAATGTAAATCTTCCAAGTTTGTTCTTTTTTTGGTGAATATTGTTTTGATTATGTGGGGCCTCTTGCAATTCCACATGAATTTGAGAATTGGCTTTTCCGTTTATGCAAAACAAAAGCCATTAAAATTTCACTGTAAATACACTTTAGGTATTATTGCCATCTTAACAATATAAGGTCTTGAAGCCTATGAACACTGGAAGTCTTGTTTAATTTGTTCAGCAATGTTTTGTAGTTTTCAGTGTACTATTTGGGTTACATGCACCTCCTTGGTAAATTTATTTCTAGGTATTTTATTTGTTTGGATGCCTTTTCAAATGGGATTTTCTTAATTTCCTTTTTTGGATAGTTTATTCCTAGTGCACAGAAATATAACTGATTTTTCCCCATACTGATTCTAAATCATGCAACTTTCATATTTTGCTTATTTTTATTATGACTTCCTTAGGGTTTTCTATACATAAGATCATGTTATCTGTAAATTAAAATAGTTTTACTTATTTCTTTTGGGTACCTTTATTTCTTTGACTAATTACTCTGGCTAGAACTTATGTACAATGTTGAAAAGGAGTAGTGAAAAGGGGCATCCTTGTTTCTAATCTCCGATCTTAGAAAAAAGGCTTTAAGTTTTAACACTATTGTGTATGATGTTAGGTGTAGAAGTCTCACAAATGCCCTTTATCTCCTCATCAAGTTGAAGGAGTTCGTTTTCTTAGTTTAAGTGCAATTTTTGTTAATCATGAAATGATGTTGGATTTTGTTAAGTAATTTTTCTGCATTAATTAAGATGATCATGTGTTTTTTTCCTTCATTCTATTAATGTGGTATATTAACACTGATGGATTTTCATATACTGAACCACCCTTGCATTCCTGGGAAAAATTCCTCTTGATCATGGCTGTGTTTTATCCTTTTAATATGTTTCTGGATTCAGCATGCTAATATTTTGTTAACAATCATTCCATTTATATTCATATTGGTCTCTAGTTTTGTTGTGATGTCTTTGTCTCTGGCTTTGGTATAAGGGTAATGTTGGCCGCATAGAATGAGTTAGAAAGTATCCCCTTCTCTTCTAATTTTTAGCAGAGTTTGAGAAGTTAATTCTTCTTTAAGTGTTTCACAGAACTCATCAGTTAAGCCATTTTGTTCCGGGCTTCTCTTTGCTGTGAGGTTTTTTTGATTACTGATCAATCACTTTATTTCTTACAGGTCTGCTCTGACTTTCTATTTCTTCTTAATTTGATAGTTTGTGTGTTTCTGGAAATTTGTCCACTTTATCTAGGTTGCCTAATTTTTTGACAGAAAATAGTTCATAGCGTTTTCTTAGCATTTTTATTTCCATAAAGTCAGCAATAATGTCCTCACTTTCATTTCTGAGTTTTGTAATAAATCTCTCTTTTTCTCTTGCTAGCCAAGGGATGTCATATTTGTTGATTTTTTTTTAAAAGAACCCACTATTGATTTTATTGTTTTCTATTTTTTAATTCTCTCTCTGTATCATCTCCTATCTTTATTATTTCCTTTCTTCTGCTAACTTTGGTTTTACTTTGCTCTTTTTCTAGTTCCTTAAGGTATGATGTTATCAATAGAAGTATTTGTTTTTTTAATATAGGTATTTCAGCTATGCATTGCCCTCTAAGCACTGCTTTTGCTGTGTCTGATATCTGTATGGCTTTCAAGCATAGATGCTATGGCTTTTTTCTATAACTGACTTCTTAGGTTAAGTACTTTTTGTTCTAATAGGCTGTCCCCTGACCACTCATTCTACATAGGCTCCCTTCCACCATCCCCAGCCTTTTATGCATACCTCGGCATCCTATTTATTTTCTTCGAAGCACTTTGCATTTTGTAATCACTTTTATGTTTCGTTATTAATTTTTGTGCCCCTCACTAGACTGTTTTGCCCCTGTTCACCACTGCTTGCTTATATATATATATATATATATATATATATATATATATATATGAGACGATCAGTAAATATATGGAATGAGCAAATCTGTATGTGTGTAAGCGACATATCAAAACACAAGGGAAATAAGAATGATTTTTACCATTTCAGGACAGGTTGGCATTTAATCACACAGCAACTGTCAATGAATGTTGGTATATGTATTTAAAGTTCTCTCAACTACAATAATTGGATACTCACCTAATGTAGATTTATTTTTGCTGACTAGCCAACAATGATAGCCAAACAGAGAAGACAAGCTGACAGAAAACATAGCTGCAGCAAAGAATAAAAACATAATATGGAACTTGGCTTGAGTATCAGGTAGACCATTCTACAAAGAAAGGAAGAAAATAAAATGTTTTGTCAAAGGGATATGTACTCCCCTATTTTATAAGTAAATTAGTAAGTTTTTCCTTAAAAATTTTCTTAAATTCAGACATGAGAAAAGATATGTGGCTTTATGTTAAAACTTTAGGAAAAATATGTATATATTTCATCAGATTAAATGTTTACTAGAATATGAATATATATGAAAATGATATTAAAATTTGGAATGTTTTTCGTAACTAAATCATAGAAAATTTATGGCAGTATATGTATAAACTGTAATAGTAGGAAGCAAACTAAATGGAACTATAAAATTTAGTTTTCAATTTATTACCTGAATATGTTTTGTTAACATACTACAGAATCACAAATGTTTAAATAGTTTCATTATAATGCCAGAAAATGAAGGTTAACTGGCACAATTTGGCTACTATTCTTATTGATGTTTTACATTACTACAAACAACAGCATCAACTAAATGAATACATATAACAACACACTCACAATAATGCTTCAAGCTATCTTAAATAATGGCACCACAGAAAAGATCAACACCAGTGCATAACACCTGTCTAAAATAAATCTTAATAACCATGGGCTGAAACAGTCCATCTCAAAGAAAACCCATTAGACTCTCATTGTTTATAATGCCAAAGAGACCTGGAGGGGCTCTAGAATGGACAAGTAGTTGAAACACCATAGCAGCCAGGAGGTGGCTCTTCTGATAAACCGTCCTCATGTTTTAATACCCTGTAGTACCTGACAGATTGATACAGGTCACAAGACCTCACTGATAGTTTTCGACAGCAGCAGCAGTTTTTGACACACAGTGAAAATTTTGGTTGTTCCTTTTCAAATATATTTGTGGTTTGAAACTAAGATCATCTATAAGAATGAGGAGCAGTGAGGTAATGTTCTTCTAGACATTCATTAGGGATCATTTTTCAAGCTAAACACTGAAAGAATCCTTGAGGGCTAGCAGCAGGTCTCTTCACCATGTCTTTCTATGTTTAGCAAGATACCTGGCACGTAGTAGGCATTCAGTAACTCTTTGGTATTAAATTTGGTTCAAATCTCACATAAGTGACCTAGCAATTTAGAAATTCATAATAAAGACAATTTAAAGAAAACAATAAATCAATCCTGGCAGCAGATAAACTGCTTTTTACTGTCATTTGGTGTTCACAAGGAGAAACTCTGGATATTTTAAATCCTCAATTTTGATTTCTTTTTGCCTACATTTAAAATATATAGTGTTTAAAGCTAATCAAGCAGTACTAAATAAAAACTCAGGACATTATAGGCATAAGGACATTATAGCCATAACAGTTTAAAAATAATCTTCTTAAACATAAGGAAAACACTTCTATTTTTAAATACTGAAAAAAATCTTAGTCATCAATTCTCGTTATTCGCAGTACTTTTATTTTATAAAGTTGCCACAAACACTGAATGTGTGAATAATGAACCACTGCTCCTAGGGAAAATGCAGGGTTAGGTTTCTATGAATTTCTGGTCACAGACTCTTTGATAACTGATGAATGTATAACCTTCTTTTATGTGTGTTTCTGCTTAAATAGACCTTATTTAATATTCAATATTGATCTGTTAATATACAACTCATAACAGTACTATAACTCATGCTTGAATTAAGCTTATCTAACACATGTATTTTCTCCATAAGACCCATCAGTTTAAAGAAAACTAGTTTAGAAACACTAGACCACACTTCAGCACTACACTTGAAGACCTTTTTTTGACAGCAAAATCACCAACAAAAAGCACGAAAATGCAAAAAAAACATGGCACTAAATAGACTGTGGAAAGCACACTTGTTTACAGTATGAGAGCTGAAGCAAGAAGGCAAAAGCATCGTCTTGTTCAACCTCAACTGGGAACGGGCACTGGGGCAACTCAATGTTATTGCCGCTCTGCACACCTCTGCAGATGACCATGAAAGCTGTCTGTACTGATGTGGGTGTTACAACTACATTTTAGTAAGTGAATAAACAAATACAGAATCTGCGAATAATGAGGACTGACTGCACGTCAATGAGCTCTAGTCTATAAAATCAGTGTCTGAAATAATTCTGCCCTGAAAAGTCTGTATTATCTATTATTGTATAATAAAAAATGTTACCAAGTTAATGACTTACTGTCCAAAATTTGATAAAATACTGTAAATCTGTTGCCGCAATAAAAAGGCAGTAGAGCAGAGAATAAGCCAAGAAAAGGAGGAAGAATTTGTAATTTGAAAATCCAACACAATTGTTCACCCTGTTAATAAAACAAAAACATTTCCAATGAGTTTTACATCTTCAACCTACATCTGCATATGCTCAAGCAAGTGTTTAGCTTCCTCTCACTTTTAATTTATTGGTATTTCTTTATGACTTGTATGATTTATTTAAGCATACAATCATTTAAAAATCTATTTCACTAAAAAACATTCGTTTATATTTACAAAACATGATATCTAATATTTCTTTAATCAGTCATAAGCAATGTAACTGCATGTCATGTCAAGTTATGCAATTATACGCATTCCTCAAAGCACAGAGCCTGTGAGACCCTAATCAGACCAGGCAGATTAGGTGAATTTACTAAACCCTTCCTATACGCTATCTTTGGGTTTGATTTTCAACTATGATTAATTCAGTTAAAATCTTTCAAGTGCTCCCAAATTAAATGAAATTTCTTCACAAATTATTCTCTGCATGGCATCACTGAAGCAAGCAGACTGCCAAAGTCTATTAAATGGGAACTTTAAGAAAAGAAGTAGGAATGGCAGTTAAGACAGCTGGGTCAGAATGCCCATTTGACACTAAGTAATGCTGTGGTCTGAGGAAGTGAAATCATCTATTAGAATTTCATTTTCCTGGCTGGGCGAGGTGGCTCATGCCTGTAATCCTAGCACTTTGGGAGGCCAAGGTGGGCAGATCGTGACGTCAAGAGATTGAGACCATCCTGGCCCAGCCTGGTGAAATCTCATCTCTATTAAAAATACAAAAATTAGCTGGGCATGGCGACACATGTCTGTAGTCCCAGCTACTAGGGAAGCTGAGGCAGAAGAATCGCTTGAACCCAGTAGGCGGAGGATGCAGTGAGCCAAGATCACACCACTGCACTCCAGCCTGGCAACAAAGCAAAACTCGGTCTCTAAAAAAAAAAAAAAAGAAGAATTTCATTTTCTTTATCTATAAGATAAGCACTCTGAGATCATTTCCAAAAGTCAGCTCCAAATAGGCTATAATTCCAAATATGGAAATTTATAAATCTCAGTTCTCACTCCAAAGTGAGTGGGCGATAACTCAACTATCATATCAATAAACAAGTACAAATACAATTCATTTTTACAAGCTCATTTTCTTTTTCTTAAAGATTTTCCTTTTAATCATTATTTATTTATATTTGATTTTACTTTAAGTTTTGGGATACAAGTGCAGGTTTGTTACACAGGTGAAGTTGAGTCACGGTGGTTTGTGGTATAGATTATTTCATCACCCAGGTATTAAGCCTAGTACCCATCAATTGTTTTTCTTAGTCCTCTTCTTCTTTCTCCCCTCCACCCTCCAAAAGGCCCCAGTGTGTGTTGTTCCATCTTCTGTGTCCATGTGTTCTCATCATTTACCTCCAACTTAAAGGCTCACTTTCTATCAAAGTTTTTTACTTCCTTTTCATAAAGACAAGGGCATTACTGGATGACCTTGTGTCAATGTGATACAATACCCATGCAGAATTAGCTAATGATTTCATATGGAGAAACAAAACATGTTCTAGGTAAACATCCTTCTTAACGTTGTTTAAGTTCAGTGTAAAACACAGCAATTGGCTCTGTTTCTGGGAAATTGCCTTCTGACTTTAAATTGGAAAAAGGACTTAATATACTGGAAGAAGTATGGCCCTTGAAGTCCAAAAAAAATTCCTTTTTGACTTTGAGCCCACTCTTTCTCTTTTCTGAGCCTCATTTTTTCCCCTTTAAAATGAGACATAATTTTGACTTCTTTCTGTCACTGTTAAAAGTGTTACAGATTATATGCATGGCCTCTAGAACATAGTTGGCACTCAATAAATCAAAGCTCAGATAGTTTGCTTTTATTTGTGTTACCTAATCTTTGGCAAGCATGTGAACGTATTATTAATATTATAGAATTAATTAACTAAAATTTTATAGTAAAGGAAAAAAAACACTTTGATAAAAAACCCAATAAAGCAAATAGTATAAAATCTGCTTTAGTTAAAACACAGTATGAGATCGAACCCCGGAATTCTGGTGGGTAATCTTAAGTGGCCAGAGGAGAGATTGAGAAGTCATTGAAAAATAAAGAGGTATTGTTGATCTAATGTTTCAAATGTTCAAAGGTGACAGATGTTAGGGTTCAAAAGACCTGTTTAAAATACCCATATAAAAAGGCTGCCACCAGGTCTGAGAACATCCTAGAAGTTTTTAAATAAGTGACTGTTAATTAGACTAATATGTTCATACCAAGCCTGCAGAAAAAGACTTTTTATATATTCATATGGAAACATTTCTGGAAATATTAAGTGAAGAAAATAAACAGAAACATATTCAGTCAAAAATGTAGTTACTTCTACTAAAAAAAAAGGGGGGGAGTAGGGAGGCTATGCACACGTACACACACACACACTAACATCTGAGAAGTGCCATGACATTAACAACACTGGTTCTCTGTGTTTAGGGGAAGAAGATGGACAGAAGGACTGGGAAGAACATGTCCACTTGTTTTATTTTTGAATTTGGAACCAAAAGCATGCTATTAGCTATAGACTTTTTAATTTAAAATTTCAATTTGTAATGAAAAAATTAAATATGATGGCTGCTTCATTCAGCTAGCACCAAGTGAGTATTAGGACCTTGGCATCAAATCCTGCACAAGTCAACACGACTGCTGCTTTCTGCAAGGGAGTACCCAGAGCTACGATAGTGGTGGGTACAGTGGAAGTGGATGCAGCAAGGGAAGTGATGGGGAAGTGAACAACTTGACATAGAAATTAAAGGTATCAGTCAATTCATTCACCTTCTCACACTGCCACCTAAAGGTGGGGCAACAGCACGTAGTGTGCAGATATGCCACGTGAACCTATTTTTAAAAATTATAGGGTCTCATTTCTGTTGTTCTCCTTCACTTATTTAACAGGATCTGTGAAAACTGGAAAGTCTATCAAATTGTAAGTTTCTCACGGGGCCAAATTAACTTGTTGATTTAGAAAAAATACTAAAATGGCAAACCTCCGCTTCCCGGGTTCAAGCAGTTCTGCTTCAGCCTCAAGAGTAGCAAGGATTACAGGCATGTGCCACCACACCCAGCTAATTTTTTGTATTTTTAGTAGAGACAGGGTTTCACTGTGATAGCCAGGATGGTTTCAATCTCCTGACCTCACCATCATCTGCCCACCTTGGCCTTCCAAAGTGCTTGGATTACTAAGCGTGAGCCACCGCACCTGGCCCAAAAATGCCATTCTCATAGGAGTTTACTAGCTTGAACACTTTAAAGGAGAAAATCAAAGTGGAGAAAAGAAAGGGGTATACTGGTGAGAGATACGGTATACTGTAATCTCTCCATTTCCCTAGGAATCTTTCCTGCTGCTAAGAGAACCATTCCCTACATATATTTCACCCTATACCTACTGTGGACTTGTGGGGATGTCTACCTTTCTGTAGGGTCATCCCTGGAAGAAGACTTGAAGAATAAGTATTACTCATGCCCAAATCCAACCCAGCCAGCAATCTGGGCATGACAGTCAGAGATATGTATACACTGAGATGAGGGAAAGGAAGGAAAATTAACCTTACTAATCAGATATATCAAAGAATCCTCTATTAAATTACCTAATTTCATGATTTATAAGTACTAGCAAGTACTAATGAATTCCAAGTGGGAACTCTTTTTTAAACTTATCTGTGCATTTGTGTATCTGTGTAGTTGCTTTTCTACTCCTTAAGTTTTGTGTAAAATAATTGTTAAATTTTTACATGACTTAATTCTTTATTAGCACCTTCCAGTGAGGTACTATGTATAATTTACATGTACATCTTTGTGTATATTTCTGTGAAGTATTTTGGAATCTCTATATTTATGCACATGCATACAAAGAAAATACTTTGTTCTGAGCTAACATGCGATATTAATTTTTATATTGTTAACCTACCGGTTTTAAAAGTATTTCATGGAAACTCCCCTAAATAAAGGCTCTTTTAAGTTGATTAAACAAATATTAGAAACTAAATCTGAAAGTTCCTCCTGCATTGATTAAAGTTATATTTCATTTGTGAAAAGATTTACATGAATAAATGATTCAATTTATTAGCATTTATAAGCAACACAAACTTGTTTAAGGATAGAGCCATACTCACCATGGGCAGTGATGATCCATCTTCAAAATACATCTAAAAAACAAAGCAAAACACAAAACCCAATACCCCATGAAATTACAATAATATCAAATTATAAAATAAAATATAAATTATGGTTAGTTCAAAGAGTTGTGGCAAGTAAAACATTGCTAATTATTTACTTACCTAAGAATTGGATAATGGCAATTCTCATGTAAAACAAACACTACATCCAATTCATTATAATAATATAACTTTAATTCAAAATATACATGCTTAAGATGCAAAGCAACTTATTTTCTAAAAACAGGATAATTAGTTGTATACTAATATATAACTATCTTATGCTAAATAAAGTACAAAACTGCAATAGATTTATAGAAGGTATGGATAAAACTTCTTCAGTATCAATCCTTAAGCCAAGTAATATTGCCTTTGGAATATATTAAATATAACAACATCTGACTGTCATGAAGTCAAATGAGTTATCTTTATAAAAATGAAAAACACTCATAGACGTATTTCCTAAATCGAACTAACCAAGTCAGAACTGCTAAAAATCATGTACTTCATGGCATCGTGAATCTGGGGGAAAACTGACAATTGACTGTGACCTTAAGCCACACTGGTATGAATGCAAGTGGGTTATACCAACTATATTTCCTAAATAAAGGGCTGAGAAGCAAGAATATGAAGAAACGAAGATAATCAGGGAAACAGTGAGAAAAGAAACATAATGAAGAAAAAGACCACCAGCATGTAGATATTTTAGAAGTTAAAGGTTCTCTTACTTATCACAGACGGAACAGTGATGGCAGCGATCTGGTTTTATAAGTTGGCATCTGTCACAATATCGGATTGCTAGGGACAAAAAGCTCCACTTAGTCTTAGAGTTAACACTGAATTGAATATGCAATTAAATGGGTTTTATCATCTCTCCAAATTTAAATTTTAAAACGCATATAAAATTTAAATTTGGTAAAAAATAAGATATTTGATGCTGTTTGAATGCAAAAATAGAATGACTTGCCTACATCCACAGTTCTCTGGAGGTTTAACATGAACAAAGAATCTCCCAAGGAAAGTTTTCTAATGCTTTTTCAATTGTCAGTAGTTATAATAAGGCTCACAAAGGTACAAATATGTCCACTTTAATCAAAATAAACAGAATGTCTCCCTCAATTAAACCAATTGATTTGCTGTACTTTGCTATTTATCAAAAAAGTTTTAAATTAGACTAGGAATAAGAACACCAGATTTTGTGCCTTTTACCGTCACTAGCTTTGGAAACTCAGCAATAATTTATTTATAGGGGGCACAAATTTCCTCAGTATTTGTTTACATTTACAAGGTAAATATACCTAAACATATATAAGCATATCTGTGTCTTTGTAGGATAAACCCAATGTCATATTAACCAGGAAACTGCCACTTGATGATCAAAAACTAGTGAAAATAAACACAATAAAAATTATGTGTTAGACTTACAGGTAGATTCAATTATGATTCTAAAGTGAGTCGGAAACAAATATTAGTAATATAAAAATCTTTTTTTTTTTTTTTTGAGATGAAGTCTCACTGTCGCCCAGTCTGGAGTACAGTAATGTCATCTCAGGTCACTGCAGCCTCTGCCTCCTGGGTTCAGGCAATTCTCCTGCCTCAGCCTTCCGAGTAGCTGGGACTACAGGTGTCTGCCACCACGCCTGGCTGATTTTTTTGTATTTTTAGTAGAGATGGGTATTCACCATATTATCCAGAATGGTCTCGAACCCCTGACCTCAGGTGATCTGCCCACCTCAGCCTCCCAAAGTGCTGGGATTACAGGCATGAGTCACCACACGCAGTCAAAAATCTTAATGAGTTAAAAAAATTTTTTTAATTCATTTTTTAGAGACAGGGTCTCACTCTGTCATCCAGGCAGCAGTTCAGTGGCACAATCACAACTCACTGTAACTTCTAACTCCTGAGCACAATCAATCTTCCACCTGACGCTCCCGAGTTGCTGGGATTACTGGCATAAGCCACTGTGTCAGCCCATTCATTAATGAGATATTTTATATAATTTTTCACACTAAGTCTTTGAAACCAGTGCGTATTTTATACTTAGGGCACATCTCAATTTGAACTGGCCATATTTTAAGTGCTCAACAATCACATGGGGCTAAGCAGCTACCATAATGGGCAGCAGAGGTCTGAAGTCACAGAAGTTCTGTGCAAGTCTTGGTGGGCAAGCATCACTAGTCCATGTACATCAGTTTAAGACAATTGTTTAATTGATTAGTTGTTAAATTACCTTAAAATATGTCCCAAACAAGAGATTTATTAATTTATTGCATTTGTAAGAAAATTTTAAAGATAGATAAAAAAGCATACCAATACCTAAATGAAGTTTTACATCACCTATATGCCTGTTCTAAACTTATGAAAAAGTACATGTAAAATATTAATTTTATATTCATTACAGATACTGCCCCCTTAAATTAAATATGAATAGCAAAGTCTACAATTAAATCCTTAAACATGAGTACTACTATAAATGAAGATTTCAGCAGTTCTCACACCTTCACTGAGTCATAACTAAGTAGGCAGAACAGGATTAAAGTCAGTTCTGATTTCCCTGAGATCTCTTTGCCACAGTGTTATTTATGTTACCATTCTGTTTTATGGATTCATACAGGAAAGATTTAACAGCAACTTAAGAAATAACATAGTATTCTGAAATGAGTGTTTTACCATTTCAAGTATATAAACACACTTTCTTACAGTCACCTTAATGATGTTATTTGCATATAGTGATGTTATTTGCAAAGCACCCACTATCGACATTTACCTCCAGACATGGTCCTGGTATAGATGGGAAGATCCTTGGCTGCTCGCCTAAGAACTTCCTGATGGGCTTCTCCTCTTGGCTCTCTCTCCAACAATTCTTTCTCTGCATAAGAGAGATGGAACTGTGGAATAAATTTAAATTTTAATCAGTATTTTCAAAGAAATGATGACATACTGGTCTTCTCTACCATACCCAGAAGAGGGTATTTATAAAATATTAATAGTATATTGTATATTCAAAGAGACAATAGAGTTTGAAATCTGGGCAAGTCTGTTCACCTCACAGGTCATTAACTTATGCATCTAGAAAAAGGGTATAATAATAATCATCATCATACAATTATATCCACTTCCTCTGGTGTTCATGTAATTCAAAAGGAACAGAGTACATAAAAATGCTTATAATCTGCAGAGTTCCAACAAAATATTAGATTGATAAATAAAATGACCTAATAAATAAATACAATTCAACGAATAACTTTTTTTATTTAGATAATTAAGAACAAAAGTAGAAACAAATTCATTAAGCATATTTTCTTATCTAAGTGAGTTTTAACTTACGGATAATCATTACATGAAATTTCTCCCAGCACTTCTAAAGGAACTAATTATTTATTTGACTTCTTATATTGACAATTTGGCCCAGCTAATTTTAAAATATTTGAGAAAAATAAAATCTGGGCTCCTAATATCTCTCTCTCACTCTCACACATGCACCTGTATAAACTTCTATAAATGTGCACCAGAAGACATGTACAAGAAAAATCTCAGTACCATTGTTTGAAATACAAAAAACTAAACACAACTCAAATGTCCATCAAAAGGATAACAGTTAAATTGGGGTATGATATATCCAAATAATGGAACAGTACTGGAATTTAACAATAAACTGTAGGTACGTACAGCAAAGGAAAGAACTTCAACATATTGAAAAACAATAAACAATCTTATAGAACATATATACAATGATTTCACTCATATATAATTTTAAAACCAGCAAGCTAAACAGTATATAAATTGTTTAGAGATACATATACATGTGACAAAACTATAAAGAAAAAGGAATAATTAATGGAAAATGCAAGATAGTTATTACTTTTTGAGGAATAAAGGGAAAGCACTGGGAAACACATAGCAGAGAGGAAAAATATGAACAATTTTGACATACTGGCTGGGTGACTGCTTAGGTGTTTTCACTTAATTATTCTTTAGGTAGTGTATTAGATATATGTTTTTGTATATGTATATACAAATATGTCTAAAATATTTTACAATTTTAAAAACTTTTTAAAAGTGACATGTCAATGAAAGAAGGAAAAACAATTTAATAAAAATTAGGTAATTATATTTGAGTCTAAATCTTTATGTTAAGAGAAATAAAATTCAAATACCTTTGTTTAGAAAATGACAATTCTACTGAGGTCATTTTAAAAATAGAAACAAATCTCCAGCTTTCAAATGTAAATAATTTTTAAATTGCCATAATATTCCTGTATGTGTAGCCTTTCGTTTAATATCACTGTAAAATTTCAAACCCATTAAGGTAAAAGAAAATAAAAAGTTTTCTCTAAGTAGAAAATTGACATGATATCAATGATTTTAAATTAGTTTATCAAGTTTTCTAGCATTAAAGTAGTAGATATGTTACAGTTATGTTCCTGAAGAGTTTCTCAGGTATCTGAAATAAGAGTCTTCTAGCTTAACTATTCCTCCTCTTATAAAGTCATAGCATTTGCTTACCTATTAACTAATTCCACAACGTTTCGAATTACCCTTCAATAAGTGAAGGCCACATTTATGAAAACTTAGTGTATTCTATCAGTGGCTCTTCAATAGCTTGCTACCTTAAAGCTTCAGTTAAAAAAATGAAGTATATTTACACAAATACTGTGATCACTAGAATATATAAATAAGGGTGGTGTGTGGCTGTGAGCAGTGTTGAGTGTGGAAGCCTAGAAATGGGTCATGAAGCCTAATTCTAGAGGCTGGACAGGAACAGCCACAGATCTAAACATCCAGGAATCAAAGAAAAGGCTGGGAACCACATTTCCAACAGATGGAAAACTATCTCCCGATTCGGTAATGGATTCCCAGAACACATTTCCCTATTTTCAGTTACTCTGAAAAAGAACTTTAATGGGAAGCTAATGCAGTGAGAATGCTGTCATCCTTCAGATCTTAGTAACAGAATTCAAGAAGTGAGAAAGTAAAATTCAAGCTATTTATTGATCTATCATATACAATCATATTGATTTACCAGATTTTCTTTCTTACTAAAAAATTCTAGGTTGGGGTACAAAAATACAGTTAGATTGAAAGAATAAGATCTAATATTTAGTGGCACAACAGGGAGGCTATAGTTAACAATAATTAATGAGTATTTCAAGATAACTAGGAGAGATTTGCAATGTTCCCAACACAAAGGAATGATAAATATTTGAGGTGATGAATACCCCAATTACTCTCATTTGGTCAGTACGCATTGCATGTTTGTATCAAAATATCACAGGTACCTTACAAATATGCATAGCTGTTATAGATTTATAAATATTTTTAAGAAGAAGAAAAACAAATTCTAGGTTGGGCATTACATAGCTGTAGAATACTTTAAAATGTAAAATGCACTGTTTTTTCAAACACACACACACACACATACATGTACTGATGGTCTTAACAGAACTGGGTATCTTATTTGGAGATCTCCGTCTTGTATAAGAAGTATAATACCAAATGATGCTGTGATGCTATAATAATAAATGGCAGGGTCATTCCACAGAAAGCATCTATCAACTTTGCATATGCAGATTCCTCTGCCTGGAATGCTGTTCTTCACAAGCTCCTTATGAAGGGCTCCTTCACATTTTGCAGGTTTCTGCCTAAATGTCATCTTCTCAAAGAACATCTGTGATTTCCTTACTCAACTGGGTACCCTGACAGTTCTGTCCCTTCTCCTGTCACACCCTGCATCGGGTCCATGTGTGCTTTCTTTGTGTTCCATATCACAGTTTGAAATTATTCTGTCTGTTCAACTGTCCTTCGTCCCTCTCTCTCATAAGCATTTAACTCCACAAGGGCAGGGGTCAATTCTGGGCTCACAGTGCATACGTTATTATAATTGTGTAATGGACAAAGGAGCTAATGTCAGTAGGCCAAGATCAAATCACTGCATATTGGCTTGGCACGGTGGCTCACGCCTATAATCCCAGCACTTTGGGAGGTCAAGGTGGGCGGTTCACCTGACGTCATGAGTTTCAGACCACCCTGGCCAGCATGGTCAAACCCCATCTCTACTAAAAATACAAAATTAGCCGGACGTGGTGGCATGCGCCTAATCCCAGCTACTGAGGAGGCTGAGTCAAGAGAATCACTTGAAACTGGGAGGTGGAGGTTGCAGTAAGTCGAGATTATGCCACTGCACTTCAGCCTGGGTGACACAGCAAGATTGCGCCCCACCCAAAAAAATAATTATATATTAAGGAAAAAGTTGTTTTATATCCTAGTCTCCAACTTTCTATTCTTAGCAACAGGATTCTCATTATTCAGGCAGATATATCCCCCTCCTTACTTCTAAAATTAATTTAAAGCCTGGCATTAGAAATTAATTTTGTAAAATATTCAACAATAGTTAAATGGATTAAAGTCATCAACATTTATTACCTTTTTCTACAGAGTTCTGGATCTTCATCATCTTAGAGAAAAGTTTTAGACAGTGCTAGCACTAAAGACTCACTAGTGTGCTCAATGTTTTCATTTATAAATAAACATACCCAACATCAGCTTTAAGAAAACAAATACAGTTTTGTGGTATTATTACTCATATAATTTGGATGTCAACAAATATATTTCTACCTTGAAATATACCAAATATAAGGTCCCCCTCATGCAAGAAAACTTTTATATATACAAAGGCATGTCACATAATAGATTTGATGAAAGATGCCATTTGGAGAAATCTGAAGGAATGAAAGATCCCTTAGGATGAAGCAGGTAACATATCTGACCTGCCACCAACCTTCAGATATGGCAGTTCTTTGGTGGGTTGATAAATGCTCTTTTTTGTTTAAATAGTTCTATTTTAAAATAAAACACTTCGGAGTTAAAGAAAAATTGAGAAAATAGTAGAAAGTTCCCACATACTCCCTTCACTAAGTTTCCCATATTATGAGCATCTTAACTTAGTATAGTACATTTGGTACATTAATGAACCAATATGGATACATTATTATTAACTAAAGTGCACAGTTTATTCGGATTTCCTTGGTTTTTACTGAATATCTTTTTCTTTTCCGGAATCCCAGCCAGGATACCACAGTGCCTTTACTTGTCTTTTCTCCTTGGATTCCTCTCAGCTCTGACAGTTCCATAGATATTCCCTTTTTGGTTGTTGTTTTTGACTTTGATAATTTTCAGTAGTACTGCTCTGGTATTTTTTAGGATGCCCCTCTATTGGAATTTGTCTGATATTTTTCTCATGATTAGACTGGGTTTATGGGCTGCTGGGAAGAAACCCACAAGTAAAGAACGATGCTCAGTACATCATAATAAGGTACATTTTATTTTTATTTTTATTTTTTTAGACAGAGTCTTGGTCTGTCACCCAGGCTGGAGTGCAGTGGCATGATCTCAGTTTATTGCAACCTCTGCCTCCCTGGTTCAAGTGATTCTACTGCCTCAGCCTCACAAGTATCTGGGACTACAGGTAAGCACCACCATGCCCAGCTAGTTTCTGTGTTTTTAGTAGAAATGGGGTTTAGCCATGTTGGCCAGGTTGGCCTTGAACATCTGACCTTAAGCGATCCTCCCACCTCAGCCTCCCAAAGTGGTGAGATTACAGGTGTAAGCCACTGTGCCTGGTCCCATGGGTACGTTCCATCAACATGACTTCTCACTGTTAATGTTGACTTCAACCATCCAGTTCAGGAAGTTTTTGTCAAGTTTCTGCACCGTACTCATTACTTCCCCTTTTCTATCTTGTTCTCTGGAAGGAATTCAGCATATGTAGCTCATGTTTAAGAAGTGGAGATTTATTCCTCATCTCCTTGACAGCAAAGTATCTATATACATTTTTTTTTTTTTTTGAGACGAAGTTTCACTCATATTACCCAGGCTGGAGTGCAATGGCGCGATCTCGGCTCATCGCAACCTCCGCCTCCTGGGTTCAGGCAATTCTCCTGCCTCAGCCTCCTGAGTAGCTGGGATTACAGGCACGCACCACCATGCCTAGCTAATTTTTTTTTGTATTTTTAGTAGAGACGGAGTTTCACCATGTTGACCAGGGTGGTCTCGATCTCTTGACCTCGTGATCCACCCGCCTCGGCCTCCCAAAGTGCTGGGATTACAGGCTTGAGCCACCGCGCCCGGCCATCTATATACATTATTTGGAATTCTTCTGTAAGACAGATTTTACTCTTCTCATTTATTTTTTATTCCTTCAATTATGTTTTTCCATCAGTAATCTCATATTTATTTCATACTTTGGGTTATAATCCAATGCTACTTTATTTTTGTTGCTCAAATTGTTCCAGCTTAGCTACTGGGAGTTCCTTCAGTTGGCTTCTTTATCCATTTGATGCATCACTGCCATTTTTTTTTTTCCTCTATCTCTGCCACTATAAGATGCTTCAGGCTCATCTCAACTATTTCCCGCCGAAGTCCTAGATCAGCCACTTGTCCAAGGAGCCTCCTTTTCTTTTAATGGAGAATATTATCAGACTGTTTCCAGATAATGATAGTATAATTTTTTTAAAGAATATACAAATTAAGGACAAACTACTATCTACTAAGATGAACAGAAAATTCAAAGAACTATATTTCCCTTTCTGCTAGTTGTTTTTCATTTAGTACAAAAATAAACATAACCTCACTAGTATCTAACATGCATATATTTAAATATAAAATTCTTTTGCTGGCTGGGCATGATGGCTCTCATCTGTAATCCCAGCACTTTACGAGGTTGAGGCAGGTAGATCACTTGAGGTCAGGAGCTCCCAACCAGCCTGGGCAACATGGTGAAACCCTGTTTCTAGTAAAAATACAAAAATTAGCCAGGCGTCGCGACAGGCACCTATAATCCCAGCTACTCAGGAGACTGAGGCAGGAGAATTGCTTGAACCTGGGAGATGGAGGCTGCAGTGAGCCGATCTGTGCCACTGCACTCCATCCTGGGCAACAGAGTGAGACTCCAGCTCAAAAAAAAAAAAAAAAAAAAAAAGGTGTGGTGGCTCATGCCTGTAATCCCAGCACTTTGGGAGGCCAAGGCTGGTGGATCACCTGAGGTCAGGAGTTTGAGACCAGCATGGCCAACATGGTGAAGCCCCGTCTCTACTAAAAATACAAAAAATTAGCTAGGCATGGTGGCAGGCACCTGCAATCCCAGCTACTTGGGAGGCAGAGGCAGGAAGAATCACTTGAACCCAGGAGGTGGAGGTTGCAGTGAGCCAAGATTGTGCCACTGCACTACAGCCTGGGAAACAGAGCGAGACTCCATCTCAAAAAACAATAATAATAAAGTTTTTGCTGATTAAATTAGCAAAAAAGAGTCTCTTAATAATAACATACAATACCAAGGGTCCAATAAGGCTGGTTACATTGTAAATTGCTATAACCCTTTGGGAAAAAATTGGGCAAATGACTTACGTTTCCTTCATCTAGTTTTTCTACTTCTGATATTTACATTAAGGAAATGATTCCAAATATAAGTAAAGCTCTATGTATAAACATGTTAATGACAGGATTATTTATAATATGAAAAACTGGGATCAGTCTAAAAACACAAATTGGAGTGTAGCATTAAATTTTTATATATTTCAGTAATAATATGCTGTTATTAAAAATGCCAATAGGTCACTGATGGACTATTAAGTTTAAAAAATGAGAACAGGTACACTCTGAATACCAAAATAAAAATAAAAGGTTTTCGACTGCAGTCTCTGCATCTATGATGGCATCTCTGGACCCACCAGGGCCTGAGGAAACTCTCCACTCTGAAGGGAAGGACACAAGCTTGGCTGACTTTGCCACCTACTGACTGCAGAGCCCTTAAGCCTTGAGTGAACATAGATGGGGGAGCCAGGTACTAGACACAGTGGGCCTTAGGTGACATCCAATGATATTCTGACTTTGGGTCTGACTGACACAGTCCCTGTAGTATTGGCCACAGAAGTACTTATGTCACCCCTCCACCAGCTCTAGGCAGCTCAGCACAGAGAGAGAGGCTCTGTTTGTTTGGAAGAAAATAAGGGAAGCTCTGTTTGTATGGAAGAAAAGTACTGGGCAGGAGTCTCTGCCCAGTAATCCAGAGAATTCTTCCAAATCTTATCCAAGACCACCAAGGCAGTACACATCAACCAGTCTGTAAGAACCACAGTATTAATGGGATTGGGGTGTCTCCTAATGCAGTTTCAGCTTAGATCACAACATCTAACCTGGAAAGCCTTCCCCAGAAGGACACATACTAACATTTATATGGAATCTCAAAAGACCCAGAATAGCCAAAGCTAGCCTGAGTAAAAGGAACAAAACTGGAAGAAACACATTACCTGACTTCAAATTATATGACAGAGTTTAGTGTAGTGGGGTAACCCAAATGGCATGGTACTGGTATAAGACTAGCATTTGTATACAGTAACCAAAACAGCATGGGACTGGCATAAGAACAAACACACAGACCAGTGGAACAGAACAGAGAACCCAGAAACAAATCCATATGTCTACAGTAAACTCATTTTCAACAAAGGTGCCAAGAACGCACACTGGGAAAAGGACAGTCTCTTCAATAAGTGCTGCTGGGGAAACTGGATATCCATATGCAGAAGAATGAAACTAGACCCATATCTTTTGCCCTACATAAAAATCAAATCAAAATGGATTAAATACTTAAATCTAAGACCACAAATTGTGAAACCAGTAAAAGAAAACATTGGGAAAACTCTCCAGGACATTGGTGTGGGCAAGGATTTCTTGAGTCATACACCAAAAGCATAGGTAACCAAAGCAAAAATAGACGAATGGATTCAAATCAAATTCAAAGGCTTCTGCACAACAAAGTAAACAATCAACAAAGTGAAGAGACAACCCACAGAATGGGAGAAAATATTTGCCTGCTCCCCATCTGATAAAGTATTAATAACCAGAATGTATAAGGAGCTCAAACAACTCTACTGGAAAAAAAATCAAATAATCCAATTTAAAAATGAGCAAAAGATCTGAAGAGACATTTCTCAAGACACACGAATGGCAAACAGGTATATGAAGATGTGCTTAACATCCTTGGTCATCAGAAAAACGCAAATCAAAACTATAATGAGATATCATTGCACTCAGTTAAAATAGCTGTTATCCAAAAGACAGCCAAAGGGCAGGTGCAGTGGCTCATGCCTATAATCCCAGCACGTTGGGAGGCCAAGGCAGGAGGATCATTTGAACTCTGGAGTTTAAGCCAGACTAGCAACAGAGTGAAACCTCATCTCAATAAAAAATTTAAAAAAAAATTAGATAAACATGGTGATACATGCTTGTAGTCCCAGCCACTGAGGAGGCTAAGGTGGGAGTACTGCCTAAATCCAGGAGGTCAAAGCTGCAGTGAGCTGTGACTGCAGCACTGCACTTCAGCCAGACAACAATGCATGGCCCTGTCTCAAAAAATAATAACTAAAAAAGGCAATAACAAATGTTGGTGAGGTAGTGGAAAAAAGGGAACCCTTGCAAATTGTTGGTAAGAATGTGAATTATTACTGCTATGATGGGTTTCCCAAAAAACCAAAAAAAAAAAGCTACCACATGATCCAGCAGTTAGTGTATACCCAAAAGAAAGGAGGCAAGTATGTTAAAGAGGTATCTGCACTCCCATGTTTATTGCGGCACTATTCACAATAGCCAAGATTTGAAAGGAACCTCAGTGTCCATCAACAGATGAATGAATAATGAACATAATGCTGTTTATTTACGCAATGGAATATATTCAGCCACAAAAAAAAGAATGAGTCCCATTTGCAATAACACGAATGGAACTAGAGGTCATTATGTTAAGTAAAATAAGCCAGACAGAGAAAGATAAACTTTACATGTTCTCAATTATTTGTGGGAGCTAAAAATTAAAACAACTAAACTCAGAGAGATAGAGAATAAAAGGATGGCAACGAGAGGCTGGGAAGAGAAGTGGGGAGCTGGGACAGAAGTAGGGATGCTTAATGGTATCAGAAAAAAAAGTTAGAAAAATGAATAAGACTGAGCATAGTGGCTCACGCCTGTAATCCCAGCACTTCGGGAGGCCGAAGGGGTAGATCACTTGAGTTAGAGTTCAAGACCAGCCTGGCCAACATGGCGAAACCTCTTCTCTACTAAAAAATTAGCCAGGCGTGATGGTGAGCACCAGTAATCCCAGCTACTCAGGAGGCTGATGCAGGAGAATAGCCTGAAACCAGAAGGAGGAGGCTGCAGTGAGCCAAGATTGTGCCATTGCACTCCAGCCTGGGTGACAGAGCAAAATTTCATGTTAAAAAAAAAAAAAAAGAATGAATGAGATCTAGTATTTGACAGCACAATAGGGTGGCTACAGTCAAAAATAATTTTAATTGTATATTTAAAAATAACTAAAAGAATTTTTTTAACACAAAAGATAAATGTTTGTGGTGATTGATACCCCATTTGCCCTGATGTGATTATTACACATTGTATGCCTATATCAAAATACATGTACCCCATATATATATATAAAATATACAGCATATATATAACATATATGCTATATATGTTATATATCATATATATTTATATATATGTGTACATATACACATATTATATATTATGTATATATGTATACATATACATGTTATATATTATATATATTTATATATACACATGTATATATAAATATATTATGTATATATACACATGTATATATAAATATATATAATATATAACATATTATATGATATATATAATCATATATGATATATATATATTTATATGGTATAGTGACGAGAAAGTGTCCTTAAGGGTTGAAAGGACTTTGGTTTGAATCTTAGCTCTCCCACACAGAAGCACTAGATACCTTAAGACAATAATTTCACATTCAAAGCCAACGGCTCCATCTGTAAAATAGTAATAAATAATATTTGTCTCATACAATTGTAAGAATAAGATCTATCTTTTGTAGAAAAATCACCCAACAAAGCCTGATACTGTTATAATTTCACTGTCATAAATTTTGACTACTCCTTCAATGCTATGGTATTTCTTCTATATTTGCGTCTCATTTCCCTTTGCCACTCTGTCCAATCTACTATTTGAAACCTTCTCTACTCTCCTAAACCCTAATTAACCCACTTAACTCTTCATTGTTAGCCAGTGATCTCATATACAATTTTAGAGAGAAGTCAGAAGTCACTTCAACTTTCTACCAAAGCCATAAAAATAAACCTGCATCGGTATGCATAACTTCTTCCCTACTTCAGTCACTTAAAAAATATCTCTCAAGTACCTTTTACAGGTACTTTTTAGTATACTTCAGATACTGCTTTAGGCACTGGTGATGAAGTCGTGGACAAAGATAAATTTCATGCCCTTATAGAACTTACATTCTAGTGATGTTGTATTTTTAAAAGTATTAAACAAATAAATATGGAGTATGTTACATGACGGTAAATGTTACGGAGAAAAATCCAGCAAGGTAAGGTGCAGGGAATGCTGGGGGTAGGGCGAGTTGCTACTTTACGTACAGTCATCATAGCCTCAATGATAAGGTACCATTTATATAGAGACATCAAAAGGGAGGGATCTGCCTTATCTTTTGAAAGGATCACTTGGGCTACTGTGCTGAAAATACACAGGAGAAGGGAAAGAAAAAAAAACAAAACAAAAACTCTGTTAAGAGGCTATTGCAAATACATAAAAAAGCGGACGGTGGCTTGGACCAGGGTGGGAGCAGCGCAGGGCATGAGTTCACACTGTGGCCATACTCTGAGGGCGAGGCTATAATATTTTCTGATTAACTACATGTGGCGTTCCAGAGAAAAAGAATAGCCAAAGATGACACCAAGGTTTCTGGCCTAAAGAGAAGAGTTAAATTGTCACTGTTGAGGTAAGAAAACTTTAGAACTAGGAGAACTGGGGAATTAAGAAATCAAAAGTTTGTTTTTAGTTTTGTTGAACTTGAAATTTCTATTAGATGCCAAATAGGTACCTGGAAATGTGTCACACATTTATTAGCAAGCACCAGGCTAATATACCAATCTGAGAGCTGCAGCACCAGGGTGACACATAAAGTCATGGAACTCAATGAAATCCACAAGGGAATAAATGCAGGTATATAAGTAAAGAGGTCCGGAGATGAAGCTCTGCAACACTCCAATGCTTCGGGAGTCTAGGAGCTGAGGAGGAACCAGCAAAGGAGACCAAGACAGAGCTGCCAGTATGAATGGAAAAATAATATTCAATGAGTAAGAGGGTAAGAGTATTTTGGAAAAGAAATAACGCCATGTTGGCTGGGCGAGGTGGCTCACGTCTATAATCCCAGCACTTTGGGAGGCCAAGACGGGTGGATCACCTGAGATTGGGAGTTCAAGGCCAGCCTGATCAACATGGAGAAACCTGTCTCTACTAAAATTATAAAAAATTAGCTGGGCGGGGTGATGCATGCCTGTAATTCCAGCTACTTGGGAGGCTGGGGCAGGAGAATCACTTGAACCCAGGAGAGTCAGAGGTTGCAGTGAGCTGAGATTGCTGCCATTGCACTCCAGCCTAGGCAACAAGAGCGAAACTCCGTCTCAAAAATAAAAATAAAAACTAATGCCATGTTGTATACAGAAAACTATGTGTAGTTAAGAACTATCAGAGTATAAATCTGAAAGTCAGAAATTGAGACAAGAGCTGCTATTGCTAGGCAGGAGAGATTGAGCTTTCCCTGGTGGGGTATGTGGAATCACAATAGACACAGGCAGTAGTGAAGGCATTAGATTTGTTTTTAGGTGGACCACACCAGCTTCAGGGTGGAGGATGAAGTTTTGTAGGGTTCTGGGAAGGAAAGGCAGGCAAGACTATAAACAGAAGACACACCAGGAGAAGAATACAATGTCTCAGACAAGGGAGATGATGAAGACACAGAATTAGAGTAGTGATAAACTGTCCATTAACTGGCATAAGAAACAGATGAGTCACAATTTGGGGAAGGAGAAGATGATGACATCTGTTTTTGATGTTTTGAATTTGAGGTGTCAGTGGAACTAACAAGAAGCTATGCTTGGTATTGGGATACATAAGTTTGAAACTTAAGGGGGAGTTTAGAACTCAAAATAGATTTGGGAGTTATCAATACAGAGGTTGTAAGTAAACTACCACAGTGGATGAGATTACCTATGACAGAAGTCAGTATTTTTCTTTAAACACGCTACTAAGGCCAGGATGAAGGTGAGAGAGATGACAGAAAAGAAGCAGATATGGTAGGAGGAAGGAAAAAAAAGACTGGGAAAGAAAAAGAAGTGGAGAATAGAAGAAAAACAGGTGATAGACAGAGCATTCTAAGCTAGGCATATCATTAATTCTGTGCAAGTATCTGTGGTTTTTACTATCCTTTCCCAAGACAAATAGCATATTTATTGGCTTTTCTGACCAAAGTTGCATTTCAAACTGATTACTTCAGGGAAGAGTCTACAGAGGTGCTTTTTTGTTGTTGTTGTTAAACTTGGTTTACTGAAACTACAGTTATTACTGTTAGCAAAGTATATTTTTATTCAGTAATGTACTGGGCTAAATGCCAAGGATATAAAAATGAGTAAGACACAATTCTTTGCTTCAAGAATATATACCCAGGATGAAGGATCCAGAAACAAATGGAATAATCTTTTCAACATGCAAATATGATCACATCCCTTTACTTAAAACCCTCTGGAGCAGAGATTGCTAGTTGTCTCTCAGTAATCATATTTCTCTTCTTCCCTCATGTTTAACATTGCCATTGAGAAGAAAGACTACACTCCCACCTTCCATGTTGGTAGATGTGGCCATATAACTAACTTCTAAATGTAAGTGGAAATGAAAGCAATGTCTAGAAAGTGTTCTTACAGAGAAGGACATTTGCTTTTCCTCTTTCCCACTTTCCTTGGTCTGCTGGCTAAAACGTAGATGTGATGGCTGGAACTGGAGCATCCATCTTGGACCAAGAGTGGACCTTGGAAATGAAGCCTACACATGGCAGAGCAACAAGATAGAAGGAGTTTGGGTGCCTGGAAGCTGTGGACTAGCTACAGACTTTCTGAATGCAGGGAAGATTAGCTAAGCCCTTACTTTGTTTGCTGTTGTTGTTGTTGTTTATGGCGGCTAAAAACCAACTAAAACACCTTTAATATGATCATTATAATAGAATTATGTCTACCTTTCAGCTCTATTTTATCTATTATTTATCTTTGTCTACCTATCCATTCATCCTGACATCTGACTCTAAAGTAGAAATGGAATGCATAACTGATTTAATACAGAAAATTCAGTGCTCATCTGGTTAAAAATATTTCCAGGTGAAAATTCAAGTATTTAGTAACAGACATATTCATTTTTTAAATCTAAAAAAATCACTACACTCAATAAGTTTGCAACATTAAAAATAAAACTCATTCTGCAATAACACAACAGAATTACTGATTTCTATCTTTAGAATAATTTTGTTAATATTTTAACTTACTTCTTTTGAAGGATTCATTGGTAATGTAAAGATAGTTTTCCAGTATGACCAGACAAACATTGCAAAAAGTAGATGATAGGCCATCAGGCACACAACTAAAATGAGAGAAACATAATTTTCATCATAATATGCAAATATATACTAAAATTATGGCATTCACAAAAGATTTACTTGTTTTAAAATAACCAAATTACCAATTATAATAAATTATGAAAGTTCCTTTACTTCATTACTAGAATAAACACAACTCAACAAATTTATTTCCAAAGCCAAGAGTTTTTTTTTTAATTTCTAAATGCATAATGAGTTCTCTGCCCATGAATAAAAGCTTCCCATCTGCAGACAGACCATATATTGGCAAAATGACTAACAAGGACCTTTTCTAAACTGTAAAAATAAGGCAGTTATACCTGCAACTTCAAACAGCAAACACAGCATTAAGCAAGTATTAAAACACTCAGGCTTTAAGAACTTTGCTTTACTGACATAGACAACAAAGGTAGTTCCTATTTGAGAAGCTGTTTGTTTATTTGCTTGGCCGTAGTCAAAGCAGGTGTAATGATAACATATTTAAACAGAGAACATCTGGACAAAGAGATTTCCTCCAGTGGGAGTTCAAGTGTCTTATTTACCACATGGGACAATTGTTTAAGAAAGTATTCTGAATACTTTTTTCAGTAATGCATGCAAACACACTCTGTATGGTGTTATAAAGTCTTAAAATACTGTGCAAATTTCTTTTCTTCTTTTGAGACAGGGTCTCACGCTGTCACCCAGGCTGGAACGCAGTGGCTCACTGCCACCTCTGCCCCAGGGGATCAAGCAATCCTCCTACCTCAGCCTCCCGAGTGGCTGGGATTACAGGCATGCCCCACCACACCTGGCTAATTTTTGTGGTTTTGTTGTTTTGTTTGTTTGTTTTAGCAGAGACAGGATTTCATCATGTGGCCAGGCTAGTCTTGAACTCCTGGTTTCAAATGATCTGCCCGCTTTGGCCTCCCAAAGTGTTGAGATTATAGGCATGAGCCACTGTGCCCGGCCCAAATTTTAAATATTAATTTTGTATATGGTGATAAGAATTCCTTCTGGGTAATACATTAATACACAATTTAATTCTGTAAGATAGCATTGAATAAAATATGATAATTTAAATGCAACATATTTGGTATTTTAAAACTTTAATAGCAATTTTTAATTTTTCTAAAGAATGATGATACAGAATCATTAAAAATTTGAATTATTCAACAAGGCACTTAAATCAGTGTGAGATGACTGAAGCAATGACATTTTTTCACAACTTAGGTAGGTGACTCAGTTACAAAGTAATATTCCGAATTAGGAAAGGAAATTGTTGATATCCCTATACCTCAAAGCCTTAAGAATCTTTGGCCCAATTATAGCCATTTCAGGATACCATTCTTTGCCAAGTGTCTGACAGAATTCAATCTGCAAACTTAGAAAAATGAGATATCTTTAACCCTAGCTTGTCTCCACATTCTCAGAGAATTTATTAATCCCAACTAAATCCAAGTAAATACAATTTGTTTTTTCCATCTATTTAAAAAATTGATGATAACATTCATATAATCTAGCTTACCTTGTTCACCAGTGTTTTCCATGGACACTATAAATAGAAAAAAAGGTAATAGGTTATATGATGCTTATGGCAAACAGGGTTTGACATAGACATAAGGCATTTAAATTGCTTAATAATTTGGCTTCCCTTCAAACCAACATTCTGTAAATATTCATTCAACTTTATTTGGTGGAGGAAAAGACTGGTGGCTGCAATCAGCCATGCCTCCACTGTGCCCTTTAGCCCTGGCTCCTATGCAGCCAACAAAATTGTCAAGTGTGCCCTTGAGGGTCTTATTCCTGTATCATTTGGTTGATTGGTTTTCCTTCCAACTATAGAGTTCAGATCAAAGCAATGCTATCCAGGTCATTATATATCCACAGGCATTTATTGCTCTTTATAAACTGGCAACCACCTGGTGAGCTTTCCACAAAGAAGAAAATGTTGTGTCCACGGTAGATACTCTTTTCCCCCCCTAATTTCTAAAAGTACAAATGCTTATGCACATTGACTTTACTTGCTTCCTATGGCACAATGAGAGGCCAGGCTGTTGTAAATATTCCAAGCTAGCAGGTATTATAGATTAGGCCAGGGGCTACAAGCGCTACAGCAAACTGAGACAAGAAGCTGTATTTAGTAATCAAGACATCTGTATGCCTTTTGTATTGTGTATTTGTTTTCCCATTTGGTCTCTCTCTTTGTACTAAAGTCTTGCCTTATCTCAGCTGTACCAAGTCTGACTTTGTTGTATATTTTTGTCCTTATTCAGCTTTTTAAAAGGGCACAGGATCTCAGGCCTTAGTGCTGGAATGAAATGCCACTGCCGTCTGAAGCCTGGACCAGAGGGTAGTGTGAGAAGTTTTTAAGATTGCTCAATCTATCCATTCTCCTGCCCAAGAGAGCTACCAAATATAAGTTCAGACATTTCTAGAGCTAGCAGGAGCCCAAAGCTTTTTGGAGGGCAACTCATTCCATTACTGAATTGCCCTTAGAATAGGAAACTTTATCCTTCCAGTGTGTTGAAATTTGCTGCTTCTTAATTTTTATCTGTGACATCGAGGCTTCTAAACCATAGCAATAAACAGAAAATCTAAATGACAGATCTTCAAATATTTGATGTTATTGTATCTCCCTTAAATGTTCTAGTTCAAACCAACTAATCCATGGTTTCCAGACCTCTTACCAACCCAGATGTGACATCTGCAAATGCTTCCTATGTTCTCCATTCCCTTTAGCATTTCTGATCCCCAGAATGGGACAGGCAGGCGTGAAAGATCTGTGATTTATGAATGGCCTGTTGTACAAGTCTGCTTGTGAATGAGAGGCAAGTCAGAGTTTGCTTTCTCATAAATCCCTGAAGTGGCTCAGCTGAAGGCACAGGAAAGCCTTGAGGCAAGCCTGTTTTTAACATCTGAAACTACTGCCACAGTTACGCATTTCTCTCTAGCCACTGACTACCCTGTCTTCAAAAGTGCTCCAAAATTGACAACAACTCTTTTCTGGGTCAAAATTTCCAATCCTTCAGTGGAGCTAATCTAAGGAAAGGAAAAGCAATTTGACTCCATTTGTGCATGTATGTATTAGTGACCCTTATTGACCATTCCAGAGGTGCTGGTGCTTTAATAAAAATGTGTTTGCTATTCCATTGTCTCGAGTTGAGAAAATTGAAAACTGTAAAACAAAATGATATTTTTAAAAAGGTATAGTTGGGGGCTGGGCACAGTGGCGCACACCTGTAATTCCAGCATTTTGGGAGGCTGAGGTGGGTGGATCACCTGAGGTTAAGAGTTCAAGACCAGCCTAGCCAATATGGGTGTGGTGATGTGCACCTGTAATCCCAGCTACTTGGAGGATGAGGCATGAAAGTCGCTTGAATCTGGGAGGCAGAGGTTGCAGTGAACCAACGTTGTGCCACTGTACTCCAGCCTGGATGACAGAGAAAGACTCTGTCCTGAAAAAATTTTTTAAAAAGGTACAGTTGGTATGAGCTGCTAATCTTTTCAACGTGGACCACTACTCTATTAGCTTGATAAGCATTCGAAGACTTTGCTTTTAAAGCAATTTTTGTTTTTTGGCCATTCACACCTTGCTTTTCCCTAAATGGACTTCAAAATCCACAGATGCTCCATTTTTTAAAAAGTACACAACTTACACATAAACACATGCTTATAGTAAATAATTCTGTAACATTTGTAGAACGAAATGGAACAGTTCAAAAGGCTGTAACCAATTACACTTTCACCAAGATTATGAGCCTATTCAATTTCCCATAAACATAAGACTGTTTCATTTTTGTCGACACCATAGGCCAAAATAAAAATCATTCTTTTAGTATTCAGTTTCCTTATTATTAGTGAAGTTTGGCATTATTTTAAAAATGTGATGATTGGTTTTTCCTTTCTCTTCTAAGTGAGTGATTATTTTCCTATTGGCCTACGTAGTTATTGAGAACCTTTTAAATATTCTAAACAGAAATCTCCTATCTGCTGTACATACTGCAAATAAAGTTGCATACAGCTATTTTAAATGATTTAATAAACACTAGCAAAATTTTTTATCACTTATCACTAATTAAATAATACCACCAAAGTTTACAAATTAACTTATTTCATTAACAGATATACGGACTATACAAGGTTTTGCTTTGTGATACTCAGAAAATGAATGTTCTCCCAACCATGTTTATTTAATCAGTAAATCAGGTGATTTAGCTCATAATTTTCAGTTTAATAGCAGAGTTGTCAAGCACAAAGTTTCCTTTCTCACAATGAAAAAAAAACATAAAATGCAATGTTATTGTTAAATGCAAATATTTTTGTTCAAAACTGAGCAATTTTATTCAAAATTGCTCAAATTTAGCCTCAAACACTTTTCTAATATATATGCATATATAAGATAATATATGGAAAACAGAGACTCATTTTTGAAATAATATAGATGGCAATCAAATATAATTTGATTATTTATACCCATACAAAAACTAAACAGCAAAACTGAACATAATTGGGACAAATCAAAAAGTAACTATTGGTTTTAATGTGAATTTTGACTTTTACTCCAGAATTGTTTAATTTTCTTACTTCGCAGAAAGAATTTCACTTTGGTCTACTTGGCAATGATGCTGATACCTATTCTCCAATTTTACCATAGAGAAATTTCAACCGTTGTACAGTCTTCTTTATCTCATTTCCTTTAAACCAGTTATTGAGATAAATTTATAGTTATTTCAATTTTTGTCAACAGAAAAGTGAGGTTTGCTCAGTTTTTACCAAAGCAAATGAGTTTATACTCAAAGTCAAAATGAGTAAGCACACTAATTCTATCCCAGAAATTCTTTTATTTTCAATTTAAACATTTCTTGCATGTGACAAAAACGTTACAACCTTGAGTTCTGCTGGATCATATTAAAATGAATTCCTCATTAAAGCACAGTAACTGGCACAGAGCATCTGCCCCATAAATGTTTACTGAGTAAGAGACTGACTTGGACAAATAGATGATGACAACTAATTTGAATCACATAAAAGTAGTATATCAAAGTGGACATATGACAAGTGTTCATTCTTCTTTTGTGGAGCTGAGAAACTCCAGAGAAAAGTTATGTCTTTTACTATGTTAGCTTAGCACACCGTAGGACTCAACTCATAGTTGACGAAAAAGAAAGTAATCTCTTCTGTAAGGTGAAGAAAATACCTCTCTAAAGAGAGGAGAGAAGGAGAAGACAAAATGGTTCCTGTTTGTTTAAAAAGGAAAAGGTTGATGGAGATATTGGCTTCAACTGGGCTTCAAGCAACTTTGAAAACAGGAATGGTCTATAAGTTTACAGGGTTCCCTCCACCCCCACCTTTGGTTTTGGATCTTCCTTAGGATTTTACTTTTTTTATAGCTGAATTTGTCAAAATGGAAAAGAGATGATTACTAAGCATGGTAGTTCCAAAGAGCGATGGCTCAGGATAAAGAAGGCAAGGTCCAATCCTGTCTCTGCCACTTGCTTGCTTACACAAGCTACCCCACTTACTGCACTACAAAATGAAGGTGATAACCACAACAATATCATTAGGGCTGTAGTGAGAATTAAAAGCGATAATAAAGGAATGTACTTAACATAGTGCCTGGGGTTTATAAGCCCCATGAATACACAATGATAACATATTATCTTTCATTTGGCTAATATTAACCATAATTGTATAACATATAGGAAAGGGGGCTAAAAAATAAACAAAAATTATGAAGAGAAAAGTAATATTTGTACAGGTTCCTGAAAGAAATCAATGCAAAATGTTGAATAAAAAAAGACTTTGTAAGCAAAAATAAAAGGTGAAAAGTAATTTAAATCTGAAGTATCTTATAAGTCACTTGCCTTTTTATACAAATGTGTCATTTCAGAAACTTGTTTAAATCACAAAGGTGGTCTTCATTCTTAATGCAGAGTAATGATGAGACATTAAAGCTTCGATGTTAATATGCCAGTCAGTCATTTTGAGAACTTAAATGTGAAAGAATCTACTTTGGATAGGCACTGTTAAATTTAATGAATAAAAACAATTAAAAAAAAAAATAAAGACCTAAATGTTATGTTCAGCCCAAAGAAGTCAGGTGCAGTTTATTCCTTGGAATTAAGAGCACTCCTGTTATTACACTGAAATATTTATCGATCTTACATCTGGTGGATGGTACCATTCATACCATCGAAATACACACAATAGTAACACTGTGAATCACAATTTTAATTTCAAACACTTGTTTGCCTAATTTTATTGTAGATTAGCCTAATTTCTTTTTTGTCCATTACATTTTGGGCCAGGCATGGTGGCTCACGCATGTAATCCCAGCACTTTGGGAGGCCAAAGTGGGAAGATTACTTAAGGCCAAGAGTTGGAAATCAACCCAGACAACACATTGAGGTCGTGTGTCTCTACAAAAAAAAAAAGAAAAAAAATATATATTTTAAATTAGCTGTGTGTGGTGGCACTGCCGATGGTCCCAGCTACTTGGGAGACTGGGGCAGGAGAACTGATTGAGCCCAGTAGTTCAAGACTGCAGTAAGCTATCATCATATCACTGCACTCCAGCCTGTGCAACAGAGCAAGAACCTGTCTCTTAAAAAAAGAAGAAGAAATAAAAGAAAAAAAGAACTTCATCTTAAAATCTAGAACCATCATCAATACTACAAAGCTTGTAGTTTGGGTCATCAGTTGTATTGTCTGGCTACACTTTATGCTTACCCCCTCCCCTGCCAGTAATCATTCCTGTAAGAAACAGAGGAGAGCTAGGCACAGTGGCTTACACCTGTAATCCGAGCACTTTGGGAGGCCGAGGTGAGAGCATCATTTGAGGCCAGGAGTTTGAGACTGGCCTGGGCAACATACTGAGACACCATCTCTACAAAAATTTAAAAGTTAGCCAGGCATGATGGTGTCCACCCACGGTCCCAGCTACTTGGGAGGCTGAGGTGGGAGGATCGCCTGAGCCCAGGAGGTCAAGGCTGCAGTGAGCTGTGATCCTGCCACTGTACTCATGCCTGGGCAACAGACTGTGACCCTGTCTCAAAAAACAGAGAGAAAGAAACACAGGGGGACAACAGATAAAAAGGCTGAGCTAGTCAGTCCTCAGTTTAGAACTGGTAAGACTGATAAGAGTGAGAGTTTTTTGTTACAGCATTAATTGTTCTTTAAGAAATCCTTACGTAAAATAAAACAGGTAAAGAGTGAGACTGTCAGTCAAAGTAATAACCCATAATATAGAAAAGGATGACAAACTGCTCCTTAATCCAACCTGGCTTGAATGAACCATCCTTTCAAATGTATGCCTCCCTTATCTCTTTTGACTGAACTATCAAACAATCATTTAGTCCAGGTGTCAGTAAACTGGAACCCTTAGTCCAAATACAGCTAGACGCCTGTTTCTGTAAATAAAGTTTTATTGAAATATGTATGTATCCATTCACTTACATGTCTACTTGTGTATTACAATGGCAGTTAGGTAGCTAAGACAGGGATAGTATGGACTGCAAAGCCTAAAATATTTACTGTCTAGTCTTTTATAAAGAAAGTATTCCAGCCCCTATGTATTAGTCAGCGTTCTCCACAGAAAAAGACTTCATAGGATGTGTGTGTATGTATATGTATATACTGTATTAGAATTGATTTAGTCTAGAATGATTTAAATTCAACCTTGATTAAAAGTAGGGGATCATCTCAACTATTATTCTAGTCCTATATTTTTATCAATTGATTTTTTAAAATATAAAATGTTACTGTCCTAAATAGTTATCTATTGAGATGCAGCAGCCCAGCAAACTGATGGTAACTTAATTCTAGTTGAACTTTTAGTCATAAATACATCCAAAATTCAAGCTTTCAGATACCAAGCTACACCTTCATAATAGACAAAAAATGTACTCCCCCATTTAAATTAGCAAAGAACAGTTATGTAGAGTTCCTAAAACAATGTGATTTTAGGGTATTTTATTGCAAATGTATATTGCTATAATTTTTAAATTTATTTTCTTAATCGGAAATTTATTTTTCTTGTCTTTAAATTCAATCTCTCTCCTTTGGAGGAATAATTTACCTTTATTGCTCATACATAGTAACTTTTCAATATAAAACTACTGTGCAGTTACCAGATTCATTCTCACACAGATATACTCTAGCCTCAGATAGCTGATAATGAAGAATATCAAACCCACACACACACACACCCCAAAACAGAGACTTGGTTCTAATGAATGAATCTTAGAGATAATTTTATAGCCAAGCTCTATTTTTTTTCTGTTTATCTTTAATTTATTTGCTGAGAAACATTGACCATACCATGCTTACACTGATGAGAAAAAAATGGTAAATAAGACTCTACCTCTGTGCTGAAGCTTATCGTTTATAATATCATTTTATTTAGAAGTAAAAACTAACTGAAAAATCAAGGATGTAGTTATGAAAACATTTTCAGTTAATCCACAGAAATAGCTGAAATTCAAAAGGTTAAGACAAACATACTTTATGCTTTAATATCTTTATGATATGCTTTAACATCTCCTGTCTCAACAAAATCTGTCCCTTGACTTCATGTCTCTAGCTGCCATCCCACTTTCTGGCGTTTCACAGGAAAATTTAACAATCATTTAAAATCACTGTTCCTACCCCCAACCCCCTTTTACCTCCTCTTCCAACTCCAATTGGTCTAATTCCCCAACATTCCACTGCAATCACCCATGTCAAGGTCACCAACACCCTCCCTAAGCTAATTTTCTGTACTCAAATTACTCTAACAGAATTAATCATGCTCTTCTTTTGGAAATAGTCTGTCAAATTGACAGTGAATTCTTTGACAAAATTGGCTGGGGGAAGCCCTTGAAGCCGAATCCATTTTTGTCCTTTTAGCTACTTTCCCAAAAGCTCTGGTTCATTTTTAGTGCGTTAGAGGTCAAAATTGACATTGCTGCCAGATCTTAATGACAGGTAAGAAAAAATGTTATTCACATTAACATGTTCAGTTTAATTGCAACAGTATCCTTTTCTTCCTAATACATTTTAAAAATTTATTTTCTTTACAACCTATCTACTTATCTTTTTAAAAGTATTTATCAAACTGTTTTTTTCTTTGCAGTCCTCATGTCATGACTTTATTGATTATTCAAAGCGCCTGCCTTTCTCTCCAATCTCACCTCACATCTCTTTCCTCTTGTACATGATGCTTCTGTCACTCTGGGCTTTCTTACATCTTAAACAAGCTAACATTGTGTAGCTCCCTGGATCCTCTGCACTGGCAGTGAACTGGGCAGTCAGAGAGACCTGGACTCTAGCCCAATCCTCCCAATATGTGAGATCTTGATCACGACACTCAGCGGAGTGATGCTTTAATTTTATTGTTTAAACAAAAATTTGCACTTTATCTTGAAGGTTTCTCTGGCTATAAAATCATCTTAAATCCTACCCTGCTGTATTGTGGGAGAAAAAAATTTTAACTTTTAAATTTACTGATAAATCTAAGGCATTTATCAGTAAATTAGCAGGAACTGTTTTCTCAAGGACAGGTAAGCAGCTTCAGAATAGAGGCAACAGTTAAGGATAAGGCTTCAGTGGTGCAAAACTTGAATCCCAAACACACGGTTTGCAGTTTGTACTTTCTCAATTAACACAAAAGCTCGTCCTGATATTCCTAACAGTCTAACCACAATCAGGAAGCAAGGCAATCGACTTCCTCATTGGATCCCCACACAGTTCCTTGAAAACTCATTTTGCATTAAGAAAACCATGATCTCATTTAAAATGCAATTCAATGATATCATCTAACTAAAACCCTCCCCAGGCTTTGCACTCCATTTACAGTAAAATAAAGTCCAGTTTCCTTACTTCACCCTCAGTGGTCAAGGAGGATCTGGCTCTTCCTCCTTCTCCTCCAAGACCACTTCTGGTCACTAGTTCCTTTGGCAAAGCTGCAGCCATACTGAGCTCCTGACTGTTTCTAAAACACAGCAAACCTTAGTGTCTATGCCCAGTCTGAAAAGCTCCACACCCGACTCCACTGCCACTAATCTCACTCTTTATCATCCTTTAGGCTGCAGTTTAAATGCCAGCTTTTCCTGTCTGGTTAGACCCTGCAATCACTATGGCAATACATTATTTCTCTCTTAGCATCTCACACAACCTGTATTTTCATTTGTTTGTTTCTTTTCCATGACCCTCACTAAGGTTTGAATCCTGTTTGATGTTTTACCTTAAGCAAGTTATCTAGACTCTCTGAACATTACCTCAATGTTTATCTCACCGAGCTCTTTTGAGAATTAAACTAGAAGGTAAAAGCACCTAGAATAGAATTTGGTGCATTATTAAGAGCTGCTCATCAAACACGGAGGATAAATTCATCATTAAACTGTGACATGTTAAGAGTAGGAGTTCCCTAAAGTTTAGTGCCAACAGTTTATTAACAATCTAGGGAAAGAAGTACACAGTGAATATTTAGCATGTAGTAATGCTAAAATTTCTGCAGGGTGAAATGCCAAGTTGTTAGGAATAAACTGCTGGAAGACCTTGTAAGTGTGAATAAGCAAAAAATGCAGGTGAATTACAATCTGGGCGAATTAGTAGAATGAGAAAAAATGAAACCAGGAAAGTTTTATACTTTTGCCCTACCTCTCCCAGCGCTCCTTTCCTGTCAGCCCTACCCACACTTGGAATCCACTATGCCCGGTCCAGATTCTGATGGGGTCTGCCATGCACTGGCCATGTGCCAACGCCCTATGGAGTTTGATGATTTCCCCAGCCTCTATCTCAGAATACATATCAAAACAACTGTAGTGAGCTAAACTATGTGCTAGCCATTATCAAAGAACCATGGAAAATGGCCCAGAAGAAAAGCACAATGTGGCTGGGCATGGTGGCTCACACCTGTAATACCAGCGCTTTGGGAGGCTAAGGCAGTGGGATTGCTTGAGTGCAGGAGTTTGAGACCAGCCTGGGCAACAGGGTGAAACCCTGTCTCTTCCAAAACAAACAAACAAACAAAACCCTATAATTAGCTGGGTGTAGTGGTGCATGCCCGTGGTCCCAGCTACTTAGGAGGCTAAGGTAGAAGAATCCCTTGAGTCCAGGAGGCAGAGGTTGCAGTATGCTGAGATAGTGCCACTGCACTCCAGAGCCAGACCATGTCTCAAAATAAATAAATAAAAGAACAGCACAATACCAAACACAAAAATGAATAATACTAAGCTAAATCACATAAACCAAAATATGGGAAGTCTCTTAAGGGTAGCTTATGGTCCAAAAGATTTGTTTTCTGTGGTTTGGCCTCTAGATCAGCCATCAAAAGCTTCTACATAACAGTATTAACAATATTACAAAAACTAGTGACTCTGTGTTAAGGGAAGCCTACTGGGTTTGCAACATCCAAACACACCTCCCTTCCAGCACAGCAGGACTGAGGCTGCCCTGATTTTCTCCCCTAACCTGCTGGGCTATAGAGCAGGTGTTCATCCCATTCCAAGTCTTCAGCGATAACACTTGTATTTGCTATAGCTGTCATAACAAAGTGTCACAGACTGTGTGCCTTAAACAGAAATCTATGTTCTCACATTTGTGGACTCCAGAAGACGGAGATCAAGCTGTCGGCAGAGTTGGTTTCTTCCCAGGTCTCTATCCTGTGCTTGAAATGACACCTTTTCTCTGTATCTTCATATCATTTTCCCTTGGTGCCTTTCTGTATCCAGATTTCTTCTTTTAAGGACGGCAAGTCACGTTGGATAAGGGCTTACTCTGATGATCTCCTTTTAACTTAATTATTTCTTTAAGGCCCTTTCTCCAAATAAATTCTGAAGTCCTGGAGTTCAGGACTTTCACCTAAGAATTTTGGAGAGAGACAACACAGCTTGCAGAATCCTCCAAAATGAGACTGAAGTTTTACAGGAGGAGCATTTGTTTAATGCTCTCTATGTCAAATTTCTGCTCAATTCCTTTTTTTTTTTGTTGTTGTTGTTGAGATGGAGTCTTGCTCTGTCACCAGGCTGGAATGCATTGGCGCAATCTCCGCTCACTGCAACCTCCGCCTCCTGGGTTCAAGCGATTCTTCTGCCTCAGCCTCCTGAGTAGCTGGGACCACAGGTGCATGCCACCATGCCCTGCTAATTTATAATTTTAATTTGTTTGTTTGTTTTTGTAGAGATAGGGTCTCCTGATGTTGTCTAGGTTGTTCTTCAACTCCTGGGCTCAAGTGATTCTCCCTCCTCAGCCTCCCAAAGTGCTGGGATGACAGGTATGAGCCAACAAACCCCGCCTTGTGCTCAATTTGTTGAATGTTTATCTCATTTAAACTTTACAACCATCTGTGAGGTTGGTATTATCATTTCAAATGCCGAGAAAACAGTCTCACAGAGGTATGGTAACTTCTAACGTCATACAAGTCATCACAGGATCTACATATAGTTCTGTTTGGCCCGAAAACTCTTGCAAGGATTCCATGTGACCTCCCAGGATCTATGGCATCAGATGCGTCCTGGCCATGGGCTTGCTCTGTCCTGGGCAGCCATTCCCTTCCCTGGTTAATCCAAGTTCTTGGTCTGTCTGTGTTTGATACTCTTGCCACTCCCTGCTACTTCTGATCTGGGTCACTCTAGAAAGTAGGGCTTAAAATGTCCTCTTCTTGTCACCCTTGCTCCATCAACCAACTTAAAATCTCTGCAAACAGATAATTTTACAAACTTTTGGATACAAAAAAAATTTTAAATATTTGGCCTTACTTCAGGGCAGTACCTAAATCCAGACTTTCCTACCCATCCCACTTCAAGAATTTGGGGAGGAACAGGGCTCTAGGTTACTACAGCAAGAGTAAAAAGGTGATACTAGAAAGAGTAAGAGATGGGATAGGGATTTCCTTACCTCCATCCTCAGCAGAAGAGAGGAAGAAAGATAATTACTCAGGTTTGGACGACACAGGCACACTCCTAAGGTATAGTCTTCACATGTAGACACTGACATTAAGAGGGACAGAATATGGATCTGTCCTGGATGGTAACTCTTAATTCTTATATTTATAAAAGTCTCCAGGTTGTAAGTGTTCCTCTCTCCATCCACTCAGCAACATCATTTCTTTATTATTATAATTTATTGCGATAAGATGATGTGAGAGCTACTCTCTTAAAGGACTGTAAGTGTATAATACAGTATTGCTGAGTACAGGCACAAGGATGTGGAACAGAGCTCTGTAACTTATTCATCTAACATAACTGAAACTTCATACCTACTGACTGCACCTCCCCCCATCTCCTTCTCCCTCCAGCCTCTGGCAATCACCAAACGTTCTCTCTGTTTCTTTTAGTTTGACTACTTTAGATACCTCGTACAAGTGGAAGAATGCCGTATCTGTCCTTCTATGACTGGCTTGTCTCATTTAGCCCAGTGTCTTCCAGGTTCATCCATGTTGTCATATGTGGTAGAATTCAACATCATTTTTTTTTTAGCAATTTGATGACCAAATCATTGCTCTAAATAGCTAAGCAGCTCTACTCTACAGAAACAGATGGTGTAAAATCTAACTTATCTAATTGAAAGCTGGGAAAACATTCACTGAATGTTTGTATTTAAATCATTAGGAATGTGTGGGTCTTTCAATTTATCAGTTCTGAAAAAGGAATAAACACATCCCCTCATGACGGTGGCCCTGAAAAACTCACTGCCACTTTCATCTTGGCAAAGGGAAGGACAATTTCTGAATCACTGACTGCACTAAGCAATGTCGATAAATATAGAAATCTGATCTCAGGGCTGGTCCCTTGATCTTAACGTCCTCATTTCAAAGCTTACTCAATGGAATCCCATAAACCCTGTCTCAAATTAAAATAGAAGAGACTCCCAGTGCCAGCAAGTTGTGCAGATTTCAGCACAGGTATAAGTTTACTTCTCCTGTTTAGACAGAGTTGTATGGGTCCTTCCTTTTCTACATACAGCTACAACTCAGCTCCAAGTTCCTACAATCATAGAATCTTTTCAACTCCGATGTCCTTCCTTTCCAATTCCAGATGCCCTCCTAGAGAGCAGAGAGGCCATGACTGACTGCTTAGAACCATGTAAGTCTATGACAGATACTACACCCTCAAAAAAGATCTGCCTGCTTTCCACATGATGATTGTCTACAAGCAAGGGGAACATCAACTAGGGATTTATATCCTGAAACACTTCCCTTACTAGTCAGAACCAAAATTTTAGACTTGGAAGTGCCTCAATGATTATTTTGCCCAATACTACTCAACTTTCTTATATACATGTGGACAAATTTATTTATTGGTAGCATGCAAAAAGTTTCACATGTATATTGGTTATTTCACCATTAAAAATATATATACAATCAAGTAGAAACAACTTTTGTAGATTATTTTTAACTTAGATAAGTTTCTTATTATCGGATATACTCAGAATTATCATAGAGGACAATGTTGAGAGTTCCTTATTTTTCATGACTAAACATTGGCTATTTGATTTATTAAGCAGAAAAACCAATGCTACTTCTTTGCATCTCCAAGGAAACAGGCAACGTTCTAAAACCATCTCGCAGGGTTAGCAGCCATGTGTTGAGTATTGTACGACCAGAGTACATGCACACATAACACATTTAAAAATTAAACCAATTATTTCTAGGTTAATAAAATTATTTGACACTTATTAGTACTTTACAACTCTCCAGAGAAAGAAACTATATAAGGATGAAATTCCGACCTTTGTGTTTATGATGCTCATTGGAATAAAATTTACAGTGGCACACTTGAAGAGGCGAATTCAAAGATTTAAACCAACACTAGCACCAGCAGTAATTGCTGCATGATAGCACTGGGTCACAGTATCTATCAAAACATTCAGGAGTATCCAGCTATTCCCTAGCTCACCCTTCGGTACTGGATCACTGAGAAGCACTATTTTCTTCTGTAACCTCACTGTCATACATTCATAAAGTAAACATACACAACCTTTCTTTGATCCCAGCTGGAATTATCCAAGTCCTTTCTCTTTTTCCTTGCAGCAAATCATACTCTCACCCAACACTGTATTCACCTGTAGCACTAGCCCAATCTCCCTGACAGCAATTGCTGAAACAGTATGTATATTCAGTCACAGCCAAAACAAATTTGACATTGTTATTATCTGGCCACTCACAATTCCACAACTACTGCTTAAAGACACAACGCTTTGTAATAGTGTAACAGTATACAACTACCACCTGTTTACACACTAGATGTATTCATTAACGTAAGTGAGAAGTTCTTAAAAAAATACACAAGGAACTGAAGAATACAGTCATCGATATTTGGAATGAGTCTCTTCCTTTGCTCAATGTGTAAACTGTATCTCACGTTTCCTGTCTGTATCTCTCTCCTAATGTATGGATTTATGCCTTCTCTTACTAAAATCATTTCACTTACTCTGGATCTGTAGTCAATACAAAATCCTGGGTCTTCATTTATAAATCACATTCTATCCCTGTGCTGTGGAATAGAATTAACACCATGAATTACCAATGCATTCACATCGTATTTCCCCCTCCTCTTCACCAGCTCCTGTTTATCAGTTTTCGTGCCATTTGCACTTGCTAATATGTTCTTTCAAGATTAAATTTCCATCTGTCATTTATGTGCTCTGGACTCTGGTTACTCAAAAACTGTTGTTGAATTCCTGACTATGTACAGTAAGCTAGAGGCTCTCGAGTTTTCTGCCCTGGACACACCTGATGACCAGCACTCTCATGAGGAAGACACTACCCAGTAATGAGGGATACCATATGGGCAAAATGGGACTCTTCGCAATCCCCTGCCCCCCTGCCTATCACCTTTTCTGCTGAACCATGAAATGACAAGTTGGAAAAAAAAAAAAGCTGCAGTGACATTGATACATCTCATGGATACCTCTAGAGACCTTCAAATTTAGACATGTTTACAAGGGCACATATAGGCTTCTTTGGAATGACACTTCCATCAAAAATCACCTGCTCCGGAAAAGCAGGATGGTGACCTCAAAAAATTAAACACAGAATTACCATATGCTGACCAATTTCACTCCTAGGTATCTATCAAAAGGATTTAAAGCAGGGACTCAAACAGATCTTTGTATATACTGTTCATAGCAGCTATTCACAATAGCCAAAAAGGCAGAAACAACTCAAACCTCTATTAATGAATAAACAAAATATGATATATACATACAATGAAATATTATTTGGCCTTTGAAAAAATGAAGTTCTGATACATGCAACAACACAAGTGAACTCTGAAGATATTGTATAAGTGAAATAAACTGGACTTAAAAGGACAAATATTGTATGATTCCACTCATACGAGATACCTGAAACAGTCGGACTCATCGAGGCAGAAAGTCAAACAGTGGCTGCCAGGGGATAGGGGAGGGAAGAATGAGGGTTAGTGTCAGTGGCACAGCAATGCAGTTTGGGAAGATGACAAAGTTGGAAAATGGATGGTGGTGACGATCGCACAGCATTTGGAATGTACTTAGTGCCATTAATATGTATACTTAAAAATCATTAACATGAAAATTTTTATGTTATTGATATTTTACCACAATAAAAACTAAAAAATCATCTGCTCTAGAGCTTATTCTCAAAAAACAAATTAAGTTAAAAATCAACATTAGCTAAAGTTTTGTCACCTCTGGTCATTCCCATGCTGAAAAGTTTTCATTGCTGTTTAGTATTTCAAGAAGTAACCCCAGAAGTGATAAGCAGAGAAAACAAAGCTTTGCCAAGCTGTGTATGCCTAGCTAGGCATTTCCGCATGCTAAGTGGCTCATTCATGAGTCTCCCCACATTCTTGGTGCTTGAGATTCAAAATATGCCAAGCCAAAATTCCAGCCTTCCTTGACCTTTTTCAGTCTATAGGAAATAGATGAAACTGAATGTAAAATCCTAGAACTCCAAGGGTCTTGGATACTAGCTTGATACATGTATCTATCTCAGATTGATAGCCTTAAGTCAGTGTTAAACTATATTCAGTATACTCTAAGAAGGCTGGGACAAAGAAAAGGAAAATTGAAACACATTTTAGAAGGTTTTTTAATATCTAAAAAGGGTAACAATTTTAGCACATTAAGGGCAGGGGTGGCGGTTAATTATCTAAGAACTACTAAAATGGACGACAGTATCTCTAGGCAATGTTGTTGGAGTGTTTCCTGCAAATGCATTTCAGTTATTTTTTTGTGATGATTTTATAAGAATACTGGGGCAAAAATTTTACATTCTAAATTGTTCTCATTATTTTTATTATAGATTATGAGGATATTCTTATATTACACATATAAAGATAATTTATCTTTTGAATCCTAAAGTGAGTTCTATAATTAATTTTATCATCTAAATTCTCATTACAGTTGATAACATTTTAACGTCCGGAAAGAAAAAAAGGTTTTTTACTGTTATATGTGAAACCATAAAAATATTACAGGCTTCTTTATAAACATCTGGATGATCGAATAGTAAAAAGCCAAAAATAGATCATCCTCTCATGTAGAAGTCAATGTTCTTTGTTGCTTGAAATGTCCACCCTGCACAGAAGGCTCAAACTGAACAAGTCCAGCTGGCGATCATCCTTTGTTCATCCAAGAAACATATGTCCCAAATGTTACTGTGTCAACCTCTGTGTTAGGCATCGGGGCTATAATGGTACATACACCAGACACGGTTACTGCTCATGAAATTTTCTGCAGATTATTTTCAGATAATAAGAAAGTGAAGTTTGCCTAACAGAGTAAAGCCTTTTTAATTTGAATTGAATTAATTCAGGTATCCCAGCAACTCATATACTGGTATATAAGATTCTTTTTCATAACCTTGTAAGTTACATTCAAAGTCATAAGAGTCAGTAATAAGTTCAAAACAAGGGTTCAATGTGCACATTTCTAAATTCTCAGTCCTCACCCGCTTGACAGGCCAGTACCTGTATCAATGTTGATTCTTCCCTCTCCTTTCTTCCCCAGGCTTCAGGACACCACACTTTCTTAGCTTTCCTCCCCTTCACTGGGCGCTCCTTCTCAGTCTTCTCTGCTGGTTCCTACTCATCTCCTGAACTCCCAATGTTGGTCATCTTTGATCCATTTCTCTGCTCATTTACATTCTCACATCTGGTGAACAAATGTATCCAGTGCCAGTCTTTAAATCTACTTACATGCTGAAGACTCCTGAATTTATTCCCACATTCTATGCTCCTCTCCAAAATGCCAACTGCTTACTCAGCTTCTCTATTTCAGTGACAGCACATCCACTCCCGATCTAAGGCATCCCTCCATACCACCTAACTGATGGCTTCTGCATCTCAATTGATCATCTTTTCAGTTGTTTGGGCCAAAAACACTGGAATCATTTTTGACTCCTTTCTTTCTTTCACAACTCACACCTGTCTGTCAGGAAGTTCTGCTGTCGCTACTGTAAAACATGTCCAGAATCTGACCACCCCTCACCGTTTCCAACACAGACACCATGGTTTGACACACCATCATTGCTCACCTGGATTGTGGCAGTGGCCTAGGTCCACAGCGGCCAGAGAGATCTTTCTTAAATCTAAGTCGCAGCACATAAGCTCTGTACTCAACACCCTGCAGTGGATTCTCATGTCACTCCAAGTTAAGCCAAAGTCCTCACAGTGGCCTATAAGCCCTCCATGATCTACGCTTTCTCCCCACATCTCTGACCTGTCACCTACTTCCCTTTCCTTGTTCACTACACTTCAGCCAAAATGACCTCCTTGTCCTTCCTAAAACATGCTGGGGCTGACCCCTGCCTCCAAGCTTGTAAATTAAAGTCCCTTCGCCTGAGATACATTTCTTCACAATACCAGTGTGGTTAGATCTTTCAGCTCTTTCAGGTCTCCGCTTAAATTTCATGGGTCTTTCTCCTTTTACAGCCATTGTATTTAAAATCGAAACCTTCCTTTGGTATTCTCAGTCCTTCTTGCCCAACATTTTGCTTTGTGTCATGACACTGATGATCCTCTAACAAATTATATAATTTACTTACGTTTTTTATTCATTCTCCTTCCCCTAATTAGAAATGTAAGATCCAAGGCCTGTCAATAGATATTTTTTGGACGAATAAATTAAAAGCATGTCCAATGAATTATGGCTGGTTAACATGCATTCAGTTCTTGGATTTTGCAATCATGTGTTAAAGGGCAAGTTTATGGGAGGCTACAGCAAATCACTACGCATCCCGCTCCTTTGACTGACATACAGTTATTTGTTCTACATATCTTAATTTTCAGTAGGTACTAGTCCTGAAATAAGTTACATTTCATTAAAATATGCTATAATTTAGACTTTGCTTAAGTCAAAATGGTCCCTGCCCTGTATCTTTTCCCATTAGCTGACCTCTCTGGAGATGCCCTGGCTAATCACTAGTCATAGTTAAGTACATAAACCCCTGACTGCCTTTCTTCCTAAAACAGGTCACATGGATTTGCCCATTTAGTAGTAAACTTGATCACAAATTAGCCCCTGCAATTTCGAGCCAGCTTATGACTTTCCGTTTGAGACTCATAATTGAAATCTTTTCCATGCTCTGCAAATAGCCTCAGGTGTTTCTCATTACAGCCCCAGCTCAGCTGTTCTGGAGTGGGCTGTCTTTCCCACTAAAGTACTTCCAATATGCTACATACATTACAAACACAATTCCAAATCACACCATTCCTTACATCCCTCCAAATCTGGTTAAAAGCCATACTTAGATTCAGTTACCTACCTCTTTGAGAGGACCCATGGGATCCAAACGGATGAGGGACACAGTTCAGCCTGAATTTTAAGTCACCCTACTCCATACATACCCTTTAAATAATATGAAAATCCACTTACATAATGCAGTAAACACAGACACAGAATTTAATTTTATCGGTACATAAGAAAATAGGCAATCGTGATAAAGCCATTCTGGTTTCCCAAGTTTCACTGAATAATAATCAAATACAATTCTTGAAACTATGTGAACTTATTTCTATAAGGATTATATCTTTTATAAGATGATCATGGAGACAGACAACTACCTTGAAACTATTTTATTCTTTGGATGTTTGGTTTTAAAATAATTAGAGAAAAAGCGTTTTGTTTTTTTTTTAAACTGTTTAGCATATATTTTGCTAATGAACTCCTCTGTACCATTCTGTTCCTCTGGGGTGGCAATGCTCGTGAATAAAAGGCCTAATTAATTTAAGTATGACAGGAATGCTTAATTGTACACTTCACATGAGGAGAAACTTCAGGATACCAATAAGAAATACTGGCAAAGAAATAAAACCCAGCCATCTATAAAAACACTTATTCATTTGCATTTAAAAAATGTAATCCAATCAATGACATATCTAAAATGAACTACCATTAAGTATGCATTTCAGCATGAAGTGCTAAGATGACAAATGCAGCATATATTTTTGCTTAAGAGTATCTCCCAAATAAAAATGGATTTTACAACACTTCAGGCACTAATATTTATAACTGAATTTAAAAGTCACAGCCAGGTAAAAAGTCAAATTAGGAAAAATGCTACATAAATGATATAAAATGTGACATTATCACTGTGAAAGGCAAATTCTCAAGCAATCATGTCTGGTTTCTTTACAGCTATCCTACTCTTCTTAAGAAATCAGAGCATCTACCTCTTTCCCAGCACCCCCTACTCCCACCCACTGCGCTGATAATTTCACTCTTCTCACTTTTGGCATTTGATTGAAACAATAATTAAGACAATTATAATAAAATTCCCTTAAAGGAATTAGGAAAAAATTCTCAACAATTTTCTAATGGACTACTAAAAACTTCAATTATTTTATGCTTTCATTATAAATTCTCTGTAGTATTTCTAAATGGTAATATATAATAACAGAATTCCACATCATGTTAAATCTGTCTTTCTAATGATCTTCGGAATATTGTTTTTCCAACAGACAGCATTAAGAATCTATACCATATTCTAATCTGTCATTTTGCAACTTAGACAAGATAGAATATCTACACTCAACACGAACAGTGCTGGAACCCCTGGGGACCCATGAATCCACCATTTCCTGGAGAAGACAGGGCTGGGGGATGTGATACAACTGTCAAAACGCAGCAGTATAAATCAGCAGCATAAATTATGAAATGTTAGTATGGTTCTATTTTTTCTGAGAAGGAAAATCACGAATTCTCCATCAAGATAAAAAATAAAAACAAATGAAAAAAAATAGATGAGGACCATCTCATGATGAATCCCTTGCCCCCATATATACTCATCTTTGGGATAAATTTGTCTTTTTTTTTTTTCCCCACTAGCACAGTTCTCCCCATGGTAACAAAAAAAAATCAAACACCTGAGTTTGCTGGACCATGTAGTCTGGGATGTGGGCATAACCACCTCAGCCCTGCCAGCTGGACACTGCCCAGGCTGGAACACTGGACCTGCTGTTACCGAGCTGGGGGAGCAGAGGTGGTTCTAACTGCTCTGTGGTGATTGGCTGCCAGGCCTGCCACTCTTTCCAAAGGCCGTTCCTCAGGTGTAATGTCAGCTCTACTTCACCCACCTGCCCCTGGTTTCTGTCCATTTCTAAGCTAGGCTCTCCAGACTTCCCATGGATTCAGTGAGTTGCATTCATGAAGTTCCCTGCCCAGTTTCACCCACCACGTACATGCCCTGAGCCGAGAGCAGAGTAAAAGTGGCCCAAGCATTGGGTAAGAAGTGACGGAGCTAAAACAGCCTCCTAGTTTACAGCAGAGGCAAACAGTGCTGCTTATAATCTTACTCTGAAACTACATCAACCACTAAATATATGTGGCAAGATCTGTAACAAGACTTAAAATTCATTTCTCCTTACAAGCTCCCCAAAAGCTCTTTCTACCTGCTTCATTGTTTATCCTTTTCCATTGGCCCAGCAGCCAATTCACATGTCTAAGACTGAGACATTTCGCTTTCCATTTCTGCTTTCCTAACACTTTGCTGTGGACATGGCATCCGAAAAGGTGACAACCCCTCTCCTCTTGCCTAAGTCAGCTAGAAAGCTTTGGTTTTGGATTTTTTCCCAAAGGCAATTTTTTTTCTTGGCTACTAGGAGAAAATCTCTATTAAGTTCTCTTCTAAATCATTTCTGTGGCGGGAAATGCCTGGCAAATAAATGTTTTTGAATGAATCCTACACAAACCCTTAAGAAGCTGCCTTCTTTCTAACCTCATAGAAACACACCTTCTCTAGAGACAATTAATTATCTTGCTTTAAGAAACCATCCTGTCAGCTTCTGTTTAATTACTGGAAACACTCCTCCAAGTATCAATTTAATGGCATGGCTGACATTCTCAGTAAGCAATTGCAGGGAAATCTTTCTACAATAAGCCTTAAACTGAGGTTTAACCCCTAGATCCTGTTCTCTCACTTATTTGCATTATACAATTCAATAAGACTAAGTAGAAACCACGAGATTAATTCATTCAACATTTATTGTGCAACTCTACATGCTAAGAATGTGCTAACTGCCTTACATGTTTCTCTCTAATAGGGTTTAATAGCAAATAGTAATGCTGCATTGTCCAGTACATCAAAAGTAAAGGAAGTCTCTCACACACTAAATGGAACCAAGAAAGCTTAAGTAGAGCCTTTTCTCTTACTCTCTTTCTTGACCTGATCATTTATGCTAAAGTAAAATGGCAGCACAGACCCAGAGTTTGGAACATATCATATTTTATACATCTGAATTCTGGATTTGAAGAAATGTTGAGGTTTTATCACTGTACTCACATAAATTCAAATCTTTAAAATATTAAACAGTATCAAGAAAAGCCACAAAACTAATATATTTTGAATCATATTGCCAAGAAGTAATATAATTTCTTTTTTTAAAAAAATTTTTGAGACAGGGTGTCTCATGATGTCACCCAGGCTGGAGTACAGTGGTGTGATCTCATCTCATTGCAGCCTCTGCCTCCCAGGTTCAAACAATTCTCCTGCCTCAGCCTCCCGAGTAGCTGGGACAAGCACACACCACCATGTCAAGTTAATATTTGTATTTCTTGGTAGAGATGGGGTTTCTCTATACTGGCTAGGCTGGTCTCAAACTCCTGACCTCAAGTGATCCTCCCACCTCGAGATTACAGGTGTGAGCCACCATGCCAGCCAAAAGTAATAATTTCTAAAGTGATTTAGTCATTAAATGTTTTGCATGCATCACTATGGGTGTGCCTTGTATTCCACTTTAAACTATTTTAATACTTAAAACAGTTGGCAAAACCAAGTAAAGGCAAAAACTGCAATTACTTTTGCATCAACCTAATAAAACATTTGTAATCCCAAGATCTTCTGCCAGTTTTTTTTTTAAATGCTTTATTGACCTACATAATTTTTAAGGTAATAGTTTAAATATCAGTAATAGCAAGATATTAATAATATAAAGTGAGTTTAAATATCAATAAGAAGAATACATTTCTTCTTCTGTGTAACTCAAATTTATTTCATGGTGGAAAGCAATTGAGAGCCCCAGTAGTCTCTATGCTTGAGCTTGCCATGGCCTTGAATTAATGGTGGGTCATAACTTCACAGAATCCAAGTAGGAGGCTTTATGTATTTTGTTCTTACGGATATTTGTTTGCTTGTTTAAAAGTATGAAAACATGGCTGTGTATCTCTCAAACTGATCCCTAAGTATCATAATCACTGTGGAATACAATAGGGTATGATCACTGCTGAGGGATGTTTATTAATAAAGACAGCAAAACTGTGAGTAAAACCTCAAGATTCTAGTGGTCTAACTTCTAACATATTCCAAAGTTCAGCCAGCTATTGCCCAAGGGCCAAGGCTAGCTAAACACTTTTGTTAAATAAAAGCCACACCTATTTGTTAAAGTATTTTCTATGGCTGCTCTCTACAATAGTAGAGTTGAGTGGCTGGAACAGAGATCATAAGGCCAAAAATATTTACTATATAGTCCAAAACTACAAGGCCCTTTAAAACTCTGAAATTATTGTGCAAAAACTGTTGACTTATTTTCAGAGCTCTGTCAACTCTATTTAAACAACAGCAAAGTTAAAAAGAGTTGCTAGCTTCACTGGGCTAAGGAGATTTGGTGAGGGGTTTGGTGGGAAAAAGAGGCATTTGGACATCTGAATCACAGCAGCTAAAGTCATAGCTGACACCTCTGCTAGGTAACTTGGAGAAAGAACACTGAACTTGTGGCAACTCTGGAACGTTTAACTCTTTCATTTGGAAATACAGGAGGGGTTAGCCTGGATACCCTCTAAGCTCTTCCATCTTCATGATTGTTTAAAACGACTTAACTAAAACCATAAGCAAACTCGGAACCATATGAGTATGCAACATCATAATAAATGTCCCTGCCAGTGCAGTGGCTCACGCCTTTAATCCCAGCACTTCGGGAGGCAGATGCAGGTGGATCACGTGGCTGAGCAATCCAGACCATCCTGGCCAATGTGGTGAAACCCCATCTCTAGTAAAAATAGAAAAAAAAATTAGCTGGGCATGGTGGCATGCACATGTAGTCCCAGCTACTTGAGAGGCTGAGGCAAGAGAATTGCTTGAACCCAGGAGGCAGAGGTTGCAGTGAGCTGATACCGCGCCATTGTACTCCAGCCTGGGTGACAGAGTGAGACTTCATCTCGAAATAAATAAATAAATAAATAAACACCCCATAGCCTCTGCCTAAGAAGCCGGAAAGTAATGAATTTCAGAAAAATGGGAACTGAAATGGTTACACAAGGGCATGTGGAAGTTTCTTGTACCATTGAAACTTTTCAGTAAATCTGAAATACCTAAATAAAATGGTATGAAAGAGTTAAAATAATGTAAATGTTAGTACTTAAAAGGAGAAACTTCAGTGACCTTCTTCCACAAGCAAAGTTAACACAGCAGCAGCCATAAGGGATCTGTGAAACACACCTCAACCATGTCTTGTGCCCACTAAATCGAGCATGCCTGAGGCTGCAGACCACCCTTACTCCCTGTCAGAGTGCATCCTAAAGTTCCCTGTATAAATTTTACCTTTGAGTTTATCTTACTTGATGGAAATCAAGCTAATAACTAAAGAGAACAAAGACAGTTAAGACACAAAAGAAGCCAGGAGTGGAGAGAAGGATAGGAGGGACAGGGGAGAGGGAAGAGGAGTGGTAAGGGAAGGAAGGATGAAGGGGGAGGAACAGGAATAGAAGAGGCTAGTTCACCAACAAACTAGATAAACATGGTCCAAATGATTAGCAGTCTGTCTTTTGTGATCTTTTCTTTGGCAGAATAGGAAGCTGACTTCACCAGAAATACTTGACTCTCACACAATACATGTGCATCCCATATATTTTACATATACACATATTCCAAAAAGAGAGGTTATTTTTATAAAATACAAACACTAAGCAAAAATTATGCTAACTGAAAAAGTGCCTAGAGAGCCACATACATCCACGTTGTTAAATATAGAAACTAACTGTAATGAGAATCATTATCTCCAGTTTCCAAGGATACCAGGATAAGCACTACTCCTAAATTGCAGTTCATTCAGCAAAGGGCACAGAATAATTTATATTCAGGGTCATCGCTAGCTGAGAGCAGATATGAAAGGAGGACCAGGGCAAATCACCCTGTTCCTTTTATTCCATTTGTTACCTGATCCAGTTCCCAGCCCCCGATCCCCACACTCTGGTCCACCTTGGCCAATGTCTTATGGAAGAAATTTGGAAAATCTGCTTGTAAATGGCAACTTCCAAGAGAAAAAGAATCTTCAAAAGGCAGGGCAGTCTGAGATGTGATTAATGCTAGGGGTGGGGTGGGGGCTGGCATTTCCATTTGCTTTGTGAAAAGGAACAGAGGCTGGTTTTGTGTGTCAGTCACATTAGTCGCCATCTTTCCAAGTGCCTATAAAGAAACTGTACAGTTAATTTCAACTTCCCACTCAACCAAGGCTAGGCAAATCTTGCCACTCCTAAACTGCCATGGTCTCTAGAATCAAACTCAGTTTCAACTTGTTCATCCTTCTTAAAACTCTAGAATCTACATCTTTTGTAACAAGTACTTCTTGTTTCTACTCAATAAATATACAAAAGCTACTTTCTGAAAATCTAGGAGCTATTGCCTCTGAAGCATTTCTTTGTTTATTCCAGACTACTTATTGTGGCTTTCAATGTGGCAGGCACTGCGCAGCAAGGCCAGGCAGACAGGCATGGTGCCAGGCAGGCAGGGACAAGAAGTGATAGGTAAAGTATCAATAACAGACCATGCCACTTAGGCAGTCTTTAAAGACGTGTTCTTCCTCTTAGTAAATCACTTACTAAAATAATGATGTGGATTTTATGGATACTCTAGATTTGTCTTAAACTTACAGAAAGTACATATAAACATACGATTCAGATATAATAGCAATTTTCCATTTAGTTCCTTCCCCATCACCTGTCTACCCAATATAATAGTAAGACCTGCCATGTAGCACCTCAGCTAGGCACAAGCATTCTTGTAACGGGCAGAAAATCTCTCTCTGCCTTCAAATGCTTCCTCCAAATGAACATGAGACACTGTACCAAGCTAAGCTTCTTATCTTAATGTGATAATACAGGAGAATAAGCTGCCTATTTTGATAATGAAGGCCTTTCAGGATGTCCCTTCTTTGCAGGTTATATTAATTGATATTATTTACCGTTTTTAAGAGGGTGAAGGAATGAAATACAACAAAGGTTCCCAACAGTTATGTAATCTATACAGTCTATCTCAATGAGGCAAGCTATTTTAATATTAACAGTTAACACAAAATTTACTACCCGTCCTTTCCTACACATTTTAGATGACTTGACGACCACACACCTAAATGCAGTCTCATGATGATGCCTATACAGCTGCGTCTTTTCCTAACAACAGATTCAAGAGGGGTTTTTTTTTTTTTTAACTATTAACCTTGTTTCTAAATCCCTTAAAGTAATAATAGCAAAATTTAAAACTATCAAAACTACATGAAATAAAAGTTAGTCTCAGTTCTCCTTAAACGAACATCAGTGATTATTCTGATGTATTATTACGACTTTCTCACAAGGGGCAACATTTTGAGGTGAGATGGCTTCAGACAAGACTTTATGACTGACTTTTGAGGCTTTGAAAATGCTTGGATTTGAAGGGTCAATGTAATAGGCCACTATTTAATCTTTTCCCTTGTCCCACCCAAAGCTAGTGCTTGGTAAGGCAAAAACACTGACACTTTGTTAAGTGGAACACCAAACACAGAAAGCATTCACTAGTCACTGGCAGAAAGGTCATTCTCTGTTTTAACATCTTTTTCTGATAACCCACATTAGTTTGCACAAAACCTCTGAAGGTAGAAACCAGCTTACATTAAGCGATATCACTGCACTCCCTACTTAAGTATATTAATCAACTTAAAAAAAATTGTAATCTTCTGCGTTAAAAGTACCCTACTCAACAATTCGGGAACCCAGAACTCAGACTGGGGCCACTTGGCTCTCTGGATATAAAAACCTCAGACGATCACCTCTTTTTTTCTCTCCCTGCTGTTCAAACACCTAAATTATAGTTTGGTGTGTTGCACATGTCCTCAAAAATACTTCCTAGTAGCTCACCTCCTCCACATCCTTTTTAACTAGAAAAGTGTCCAACTGGCAGCCCTCAAATCATAAAGGCAGCAAAAACACCCCTAAGCGCTGTCACAAATTCTTAACGAGTGGATTGAAGCCAACCAGCAAGGGATCCAGCTCCACCGCCGCCGAGGCCAGCACTCCCACCCGGGTCTGGCGCAGCTCGCAGCCCGGCCCAGCTCAGAGCCCTCCAGCCCCCAGCGCACCCCGCCGGCCTCGGCCTTTCCTCTCCACCGCGGTACCGGGGACCGTCCGCCCCTCTAGGGGGTGTGGCCGGGGCGGCGGCGGTGAGCGGAACGCGGCGGGAGGCTCGGCGGCGAGCGCGGGTGGAGGCGACACCGTAACCCCAGAGTTGGGAGGGGAGGGCGAGGGGCGTGCGCGAGAAAGGAGCTGCCCGGAGCCTGCTTTCGGCCGCGGGGGCGGGGGTTGGGGGACGCGGCAGGTTGGCGACTCCCGGGCGGGGCGCACCCGGGAGGCGAGAGCTGAGGCGCGGCTGAGCGTCCCGGGACTGTCGGGGTGGGCGGCGCGGGGGCGCACTCACCTATGCACAGCTGGATGGCGTAGGCGTAGTAGGACCAGCCGAGCAGGAGGCTGATGAACACCACCGGGATCCAGTACAGCACCCGCCGGCACCGCCGCCTAGCGCTGCTGCTGCCCGGGCCCGAGGGCGCCATCTTCCAGCCGCATCCACCTGCCCAGCTCTGCCGCCGCCCGCGGGCCTGGCTCCGGGGCGGGCTGGGCGCGCCCGGCACCCCCGGCGGGACGGGCCCCAGGGCGGCGGCCGGGTGAGCTGCGGCCACTGCCGCCGCCGTGGCGCTAACTCCCCATCCCGCAGCCCCGAGCCGGCGCCGCGGACTCCAGGTTCCTCAGCCTGGCGGAGGCGGCGGCTGCGAGCGGAGGACGAGGAGGCGGAGGGGGGCGGCGAGGCGGCGGCGTCGGGAGGCTGCGCTCCGCCCCCGCCGTTCCCTGCCGCCCGGCCGCCTCCCCTGGCGTGGCCGGCTGCGCCCGCGAGCAGGCTCTGCGGGAATAAGGGGCCCTCGCACGGGCCACTTCGGGGGCGCCCACTGTGGCCCCGCCGCTTCCGGCTTGGCCCCTGGATTCCGGGGAGACAGGGGACGCGGGGGCTGCTCGGCGCTGGCCCCGGGGGCGGCCCTTCCCCAGACGCCCGGCACTCGGGGCAATTGGGTCGCGGGCGCCGCGGCGCTGGACGTAGGGAAGCGCACGGGGGTCGGAGGCGCGGCCGGCGGAGCAGCCGTTGCCGGCGCCCGCCCCGACCCAGGTGCCCGGAGAAAGTCTGCAGCTCTGAGGCCCGCGTTCCCGCAGCAGCCGGCGTGGAACCCTCGCGCTTCAACTTGCGGGTCCCGGGGAGCCCGCGGGGGCCGAGAGGAGCTTCCCTTTACTACGCGGGTTTTAGGGGTAAGCAGAAATGCACCGCGAAGAGGGGGTGCCGAGCTGGCGCCTGGAGTGGGAGGGGCTGTGGAGAAGCGACGAAGAAGCATTTTTAGTTGTGAATCCAGTCACCCCTGGAGTTAGAAACAATAGTTCTTTGCTCTGAGAATGTTGACGCTTTGGCTAAATGATTGAGTGATTGTGACAGGGGCCGTTCCCACCATCCCCTCCCTAGAGTCCGGTGGTTCCTTCCACCGAGTATTTATTTTTTTCCTCAACCTGCTCCTCACTACGGTGTTTACTTTCGTGGTGGCAATTCCAAACTTAGTAGATAGCTGATTCCAAAGAGGTTTCCAAAGAACTCCGAAAGGGAAACTAAAGGTAGTCAAACCAAACCTCTGATTTTATGGTTCATGAAATGGAAAATAGACGAATGCCTCCTTTGTTTTTCCTTCATCTGATTATGAACGCACCTGATTCCACAGGGAAACACTTCAATCAATGAGTGTATGTAAATTATGCGCCTCACTACTATACATAATAGGCACAATTTTTCTTAACATTAGTGAATATGTGTATTTACACCACACAGCAACCATAGTGAATGAAATTACTTCTTATTCATGTGTAGAAGTTAAAAAAAAATTCTGATTTACATGAATTCAGTCAAAGAAATGTAGCTCTGGTGTCTGCGATTATCCTTCTGTGACTGGATTACACAAGCTAATCTCTCCTGAAATAGCTACTACGTTACACACACTCCCCACATCTCTTTCCATTTCTTTTCAAAAATGTATGGAAAATGCCAGTCCAGCTTCTATGTGACATTAAATAACTGAAAGGAGAGAAATACTACGTCCCAAGGAATCACTTGATTTTGGTATAGCATTTTATGTTCTCTTTGGATATTCTGTATATGAATATAAAATTGTAACTTGTCTGGCTTCCTTAACGTTTTCGAGGGATATTAACATTGTGCGCCCCACAATCAGAAGAGAGTAAAAACAGGAATTAAAAGTTCCTCTGGGACTGAAATACCCTCACAAAGATGAGCAAATCAAGTGATTGAAAGTCAGTAGAGACTATCAAGGAATGAAAAGGAAAGGGTCGGATTTTCCATACTGGAAACAGTGGAGAAAGTGCAAATAGTGCCTCTGTAGATCCTAGATGCTCCAGTGCCCTGTGCTCTTCCTCCTGTCACCGTCTTACAGGATCTTGAAATCAGAAATGGAATAGCATTTTGCCCAGTTTTCACATCTTTTGCCCTTTTGGAAAAGTACCCAGGTGTCATATCTTTGAAGGAAGCCATATTTTTATTACTAAGTTGTTGTTTAGTTGTTCCTGTTTGTAATAAATATCTGTGAAATATTTTCAACCTTTTTTTGTTATTGCCATTTTAAGGATACTACTATTACTGGGGTTTTCAAGTTCTCTTAACAAAAAAAAGTCTGGAGTAGGAAGAAGCATCTCTAAAGCCACAACATAACAGGATCGATCTCTGCGTGGTCTCTAGTTAGGCATAAGCACACAGGCACAAATGTAAGGTCTTTGGTGAGTAGCCAATCTCTAGATACTGGGCTTTGATGAGAGTGGAAGGAGAACTCTTATTTTGAGGAATAGAGAGCCTTTGATTCCTTTTCTTTTTTTTTTTTTTTTTTTAGGACTGTACATCAACAGAAAAAATAATTTAAGGTCATAGACAATTAAAAAGAAACTTCACTAGAGACTTACTCTTTAGAAATACAGAAGATTCAACTCACGAATTTTAATTTAGGTGTTCAAGAAGCATAAGAAATTATAGGTTTCATGTGTAACTGTGATTAAACTGATATGGCCATTTATGGAAAAAATAAGAAAGCCAGCTACAGCAAAAGAGGAAGAAGGCAATACTAAGAAGAGAAGGGGCCAGTGGACAGCTAGGCAAGAAGGAGGGTGAGGGGAGTGACTGAGAACAGGAGAAAGTTCCCTTGCTGGGCTCACCCAGTCCTTAATGACCTTGACTCCATCCTCACTAGGCCTCTGCCTGTATGCTCCTTGCACTCAGAGGTCTAGCAGTGTCATTCACCTCTCAAACTTTCAGGACTCTTATTATCAGATCCTGCCCCATGAAGGAATCTTAAACGTTCGTCCTCTCCCTCCAGCCCAGTCCCCCAAATGCTTCAGTTCCCAAACCTCAAATCTATGTTGTTTTCATAGTTAATACACCCAATCTTCCTCCTGCTTCCAGATTCAGATTAACATTTTAACACAGTCCCTTGCTAGTATGAATCAAGCATGATAGCCAAGCCCAGGAAGTCATGGACTCACCTGCTTCTAGTGAGCACAGATCTCCCTTAATACTGCTTATGCCAGCCTCATCTCAACTTTTTCAGCCAAACCACCTACCAGAAACTTCAGTAGGACACTTGCTTGATGTTTGCATCTTCCTTTTGGATGAGTTCTTAGAGGGCAACATTGCAACAAGAATTTATCTTTTAAATATCAGGTCAATTGTCTAAGTCTCATGTATATAAGAAGTTGATCGTCTTGATTTTGCTAACAAATACTACAAGGAGTTCTAACTCTTACAAGGATTGGTGAATGAAGCTGAGGTCTGGATCTATAACTTACTCACTCATGGCACTCCCATCCTTACTAAAGTGGTCTGCATAAATACTGGTAGATTCTCTTTCATTGTTTTCTCAAACTTAATCTTCTCACTCTTTGAGGGGAGAAGAGCTCTTTAGAAGCCAGCAATCCATGACATCAGCGACTCCAGTGTCAATGTGTATGTTTAGAATAGTGGTCAAAACATTCTCCATGGGAGAATAATGGCATCCCTAAACCACTTTTTGTTTTTGGAGACATGTAAAATAAAATAAAAGGAATCGTGCTTAGTGAATGTAGGAATGAACTAATGCTGAGATATGTTTTGGCTCTCAGAGATTTATGTTTGCAATTCAGCTGTAATGATATTGAATACAATGGTAGATAATTTCCAAAGTCTAAGGATGTCTTTTTCTGCAGATGATTGAGTCAAAACATTGGGAAAATGTAAAGTGGAGCAAACTGTCCCTGGCAAACCTGCCATTCATGCACTCTAGGATTTCCACAGTAGCATTAATGTGTCCTGCCACTAGATGGTAGGCACACACCAAGCAGTGCAGCTCTCTTGACCTTTTCTCCATAGATTTCATAGATTTTAATAGTATCAACTCTTAGCTTAACCAAGGCAATTATAAATATGAATTATAAATTCATGACCAATAACATTGTAACTAATTAAAATTATGTTATAATTGGCAGGGCAAGGTGGCTCATGCCTATAATCTCAGCACTTTGGGAGTCCGAGATGGGTGGATTACCTGAGATCAGGAATTTGAGAACAGTCTAGCCAACATGGTGAAACCCCGTCTGTACTAAAAATACAAAAAATTAGCCGAGCATGGTGGTGGGAGCCTGTACTCCCAGCTACTTGGAAGGCTGAGGCAGGAGAATTGCTTGAACCTTGGAGGTGGAAACTGCAGTGAGCCGAGATCATACCACTGCACTCCAGCCTGGGCAACAAGAGTAAAACTCCATCTTAAAATAACAGAAAATTATAACTATATAATTTTTATATTACAATTTAATGGCTAAAGATTAATAAAAAATACCAACCATATTCAAAAATTTAAAAGACTTAAAACATCTTTCTATATAGCAAATCATTCTGATTCTGCATCCACTTCTTTAGAATTTGCACCAAGGTCAATCTCTTTGGAAAAAAATAGAAAATTTTCATTGAAATAAATACTTTTGCTTACATTGATTTCCTTCTTTGCCCCTAAATGTGGAGGGGCACTGTCTATAAACCCAAAAGGTTAGCAGATATTTCCTTCCAATGGACTGACAGCTATACCATGGATCTCTAAGGGGCGATACAATGGCCCAAGTCCAACTGGAGATTATTAGAAGTGGCTATTGTGGAGTTGAGAGTTGAACAGCCAGCAGAGAGTGACCAAGGGCAGCAGAATTCTGCAGTGTAGTGGCCAGTGTCCAGGGATGTCAAGGCCAGCAGTGGCATCCTCGGTTGACTGTTCATGGTGGCAAGATCTTGGCCATTCACCATCTTCCTTTGTTCCAGCTCAAGCTTGATTCTCCAGGCTTCCTTTTGATTTTGGAGGAGTGTCTATATAACTGCAAAATATTTTTTTGTGTAAGTCAACTAGAGTTGACTTGTGTTTACAACCAAGAACTCTGACTGGCATGTAGTTTTAATTTCATTCTGCATCTCATTGCTTAAACAGTCAGTTTCAACTCATGGAGACGAAGGCACCTTGAGACATAGGGATACAGGAATTTGGGGGTGAAGAAGCTTAAAGGTGCCATTCACATCACACTCTCTCGACTTGCATTGTCCGATAAGTACCCACTAACAACATACACCTACTCAAATTTGTTAAAATTAACATGAAATTAAAAATAAGTTTCTTAGTTGCAATAGCTACATTTCAAATGTTCAGTAGCTACATGTGGCTAGTGGCTAATGCATTGGACGCTGCAGATCTAGAACATTTCCATCATTGAAGAAAGTTCTGTTGGACAGAACTGGCTAGACATTTTGTCTTGTCTGAATATTCATAAGGCTTTATATTTGTAAATATAAGAAACAAAAAAGTCTCCTATATAGTAATTCCTTCACTGTTTTGTAGAAACAAAAATGAGAGGTAACCAGAAGTTGAAAACAATTTTACGTTTTTGGTATAGGAGATTTCTTCCTTTGAAGATGAATCTAAAGAGTAAAGAATCACCTTTTTGCTGTGTCTACTGTGAAAATGAAGACCGTTCTCTGCAACCAGACTGTTCACGTTCCAGAAAATGTAGACATCACTCTGAAGGGACACCCAGTAACTGCGAAGGGCCCTAGAGAAACCCTGCAGAGGGACTTCAATCACATCAGTGTAGACATCAGTCTCCTTGGAAAGAAAAAAATGAGGCTCTGAGATTGACAAAAAATGGTGGGGAAACCCGCTGCCATTTGCACTGTGCATAGTCATGCATAGAACATGGTCAAGGATGTCACACTGGGCTTCTGTTACAAGATGAGCTGTGTGTGTACTCACTTCTCTATCAATGTTGTTATCCAGAAGAATGGGTCTCTGGTTGAGATCCGAAATTTCCTGGGTGAAAAATAAATCCACAGGGTTCGGAGGAGGCCGGGTGTTGCTTGTTCAGTATCTCAAGCCCAGAAAGATGAATTAATCCTTGAAGGAAATGACATTGGTCTTGCTGCAAATTCAGCTGCTTTGATTCAGAAAGCCGCGACGATTAAATAAAAACAAGGATATCAGAAAATGTGTGGTTCATATTTATGTCTCTGTAAAAGGAACAGTACAGCAGGCTGCTGGATAAGACCTAAGAGTCGTCCAACTACAGAAACAAGATGTCGGATGATTCCTAAGATGTACTTATGATATTTAAATGATGCAATAGAAGACCTATTGATTTGGGGAGAAAAGAGTAAGGTACCAGTTGGATCATAGAAAAAACATTGTATGTAGATTTCTTCAACCTGAGACTTAGGTACACATGATTACTTTCAAAATATATTCACAGAGAAACTTAGAATGCTATCTATGTCCAAATTCCTTTACATAAAGCTAAATGTAAGATTTAGAATTTAAGCCAACAGTGCTTCAGGATACAGCTTTATTGCTGCATAAACCCCGCCTTGAAACACAGAATGGTCTCTATGCAGTGGCTTTAAGACACTTTCTGTTCTGTTGGTTGAGCAGGTAATCACTGGGGCACCTGAAGAATAACTGCTTATATTGAGTTCTGTCTCTGTCAAATTGTAGGCTAGATTAGTCATGCTGGGTTTTCTGTACAGCAGATGTGAGCAGAGGTGGAGTTAATGTGTCTTGCCCAGTGGTTTGTGCAAACCCACATTGGCCCTGGTTCAAGACATGCTCCCCTGGAGAATAAAAAAGGAAAAGAAAATACATCAAATAATTTTTTTTTTTTTGAGGCAGAGTCTCACTCTGTCACCCAGACTAGAGTGCAGTGGCCCGATCTCAGAGCCCTGCAACCTCCTCCTCCCAGGTTCAAGCGAGTCTTCTGCCTCAGCCTCCCAAGTAGCTGGGACTACAGGTGCGTGCCGCCATGCCTGGCTAATTTTTGTATTATTAGTAGAGACAGGGTTTTACCGTGTTGGCCAGGCTGGTCTCAAACTCCTGACCTCAGGTGATCCACTTGCCTTGGCCTCCCAAAATGCTGGGTGTGAGCTACTGCACTCAGCCTAATAATTTATTTTAATAAGTATGTCCAAGTATGTCTTGGACAATTCGAAGACTTTAAATGTAAGTTGGAGAACAAGCTTACACTGTAATTTATAACTGTAGAAGGAAAAAAGTAACAGTTTTCTCTGGCCTTCAAAAAGAGCAGGCAAAATAAAGAATAAATATTTAATGATGACATTTAACAGTAAAGGCATGTTGGCTTCGCATTTGTAAGAGAAAATTTTTTATCATCAGAGAGTCTTCCATAAGCTAGAATTTATCCAGTGTAATTAGGTTCTATAGCTCAAAGACCTTGAATTATTATTTTCAAGTGATACTCAGGCACTCTGTATTCTCAATTTCTTTGGATTATTTTACTGGTTGATAAAATCTTTCTCTCTTTGGTAATGGGTCATATGAAATGCTAGGTTGGTAGTGGAATATCAATAGCCTTTATATCTGGAATATGAGACAGCATGTGTTTTTGTTTTTCAAACATTCAATATAGATCTCGAAAGTTCTGAATCCAAATGATTAGAGAGTTAGGATTTTATGATTTTAGCCAAATTATATGTTTGGGTAATACATATTTATTCTTTTAAGCTTTCTCTTGAATTTAATAAAATGTTAAAGATGCCATTTTTTAACTTTCAAAAATCATAAAAGATTTGACAACTTGTCAAAATCACTTTGTGAATTGTTGAAAGAATATGTTGATTTAATTATGATGTAGAAATTACACATTTCTAAAATATTTTTTAATGAAGAGAAAAGTTAAATTGGACTTTGTATCTGCTGTGGGGGTGTGTGTGTGTGTGTGTGTGTGTGTGTGTGTGTATGCTTCCAGTGGTAACACTAGTGACCTATTCCTAATTATAGGAATTTATAATTACTCTTTAATGAGCAGCATTTTGGAATATGAATCAACAACCTGAATACAAATTCCAATGACTGAAACTAAAGTTAAAACATCAATATTCCACCATTTGGTGAAATATAGTAAGAACTGCAATGAGTTATACTGCAACCAACACTGAAATAAAATATCTAGTTCAGCTAAAGTTATTGATTCATTTTCTTTATAAAGAGGTCAGTTATAACTGTTTTCATTATAAAACAACTAAAGTATCTGATATGTTTGCAAAATTTAAGAATCATGACCCTATTGAGGCTGCTTAAATATAACTAGAAATTTTTCAAAATTTTGTAGTATATTATTTAACATTTACTAATTGCCTGCTGTGTGCCCAGATATTGGTGATATTCAAATTTAAAAATTTAGTTTTTCACTTCAAAGAGCTTCTGGACTAGTGAGGAGACCAATGTGCAAACATTTTCTATAATAAGATAAATGCACATTGCAGTAATACACCAAGTACATTGGCAGCAAAGGAGAAGTGACTCAATGTGCCTGGAATAGTCAGGAAAACCTTGAGAGAAAAGTAGAATTTGTGCTAAAGCTTAAAAAACATGTAGGAGTTTGCATCATGGAGAAAGGAAGGGATATTTTCCTTCTTCAGGGAATGCCTTCTCTTCTTGAGAGGCCCATTTTGAGAACTAGAAGGAAATATCACACTAGGGATTTCAATGGGAGGAATTTAAAACAGGAAATCAAATTCAAAGATGTTGGAACAGTTGAACCAACAATTAGGATGAGGTGAAACAAATACAAAGATTAGCAGCTGTAGAAAATCAATACCACCTCTAGGGCTGGAAGGACAAAGGAAAGGTGGTGTTACTGCAGCCCAAGATGAATGATGTGTTGCCTGGTAGTTGCTGGGGACCCTGGTGGTATTTACCCACTACTAGAGACATGGCCTGAGACAGAAGGAGAGAGAAGGGAGAGAAAAAGAGAGACAGAGAGCCTGCAAATTTACCCGAAAGTGAGATGGCATGAGAGTATGGGCAATGTAGTTTGTAGGGGTCAGTGCCCTGTGTATAAAGTGAAGCAAAAGAAAAATAAGAAATAGTCTGAAACTGGCTGGACACGGTGGCTCACGCCTGTAATCCCAGCACTTTGGGAGGCTGAGGTGGGTGGATCACCTGAGGTCAGGAGTTCAAGACCAGCCTGACCAACATCTCTACTAAAAATACAAAAATTAGCTGGGTGTGGTGGCACACACCTGTAGTCCCAGCTACTCGGGAGGCTGAGGCAGAAGAATTGCTTGAACCCAAGAGGCAGAGGTTGCAGTGAGTAGAGATTGTGCCATTGCACTCCAGTCCGGGCAACGAAAGCAAAACTCCGTCTCAAAAAAAAATTTTTAAGACCAAATAGGAAACTGACTAGAGTGAGCTTGGAATACCCCTGCCTATAACACCAACACTTTGGCTTTGTGAAGTTGAGACGTGGATCACTTCAGGTCAGGAGTTTGAGACCAGCCTGGCCAACATCGTGAAACCCTATCTTCACTAAAAATATAAAAGTTAACCAGGCGTGGTAGTAGGCGCCTGTAGTCCCAGCTACTCAGGCGGCTGAAGAAGGAGAATTGCTTGAACCTGGAAGGTGGAGGTTGCAGTGAGCCCAGATTGTGCCACTGCACTCCAGCCTGGGCCACAGAGGGAGACTCCGTCTCAAAAAAAAAAAAAAAAAAAAAAAAAAAAAAAAAAAAAAAAAAAAAAAAAAAGGAAAAAAAAATGAAATCTTGAACTGGGACAATGGCAAGAGGAATGGAGAGGAAGAAACAGATTCCAGGAAAGGCCCAGGGACCAGTTAGCTAATAGACGTGAAAGACACAAAGGAGCAAGTGTCCTACATTTTGGGAAAGAAAAATCTGCAGAAAGGAAATCCAAGGGAAAGGCTTTCAAGGTAAATGGGCTCATCACACTCTACGGGGCTCACTGTGAACTCAGAGAGAAAATGTCTTTGGCTACCATAGCTACTATTAACTATAAACTTCATGAGACTATGACCTCCAAGTGAGATTCAGAAAAGAGACACAGAGTTCGGAAATGGGAATGGTTACTTCTGCTTCAGAAGAGTCTACACATGCCCATCCCATTTGGGTGTTAACTGAGGTCATATCTGAAGTTTTCTTTTGGTGTTTTATCCTTCCATCGTTCCTTCAAATGTTTAACAATAACGCTTTCATTTGGCTCTGGTTTGTTTAGCTCTGCTACTACTCAGAGAGTGTTAGGGCTGAAGCTTCGAGAAATTATTTCATTGTGTCCACCCTTTCTCACGTTACAGATGAGAAAACAGGAGCACAAAGAAATTAAATGAATTGCCCAAGGTCACGCTGCTATGTCGACAAGCCAAGAACCCAGGTCTCCTGACGCCCAGCCTGCTGTTCCTCGCACTGCACCACAAGCACAAGACGATTAGCTTGTTTTCACTTAGACTCCAAATGAGGCAAGCTTGATCGAAGAAGCTAAGCCCAGGAATTTAAAATTCACAGGGAGAGCCAAGTAAAATGTCATGGTTAGGTTTTATTAGAAATATTAAATATACCCAGGATAGTTGATATTTTGGGGTAAAAGATTTAACCTAGAAAAAGCAGAAGAACGACTCAGGGGCTAAGATGCTGTGGCATTGGGAGCATGACAATTATTCATTATATGGGACTGTCCTGAGCGCTGCCGGCCATTCAGGATGTCTGGTTCTTTTGCACAACTAAATACAGAGCCACCCCCTTTCCTAGGCAGTTGAACAAACAAAACGATCCTCCTACTGGGTGGGGATTGGGGGTGGGAGGGGGTTTGGAAAGAGTACCATCTTCGAGACAACCACTGTTAGACTGAAAAAATGGTACAGAAGTTCCATCTTAAATAGGCGGTGGTGGGTGGGATTATTTTTACCATCATGTTCTCTCATACAGAAAAAGAATACTTTCTTGTCAACTATATAATGAAACATTCCCAGTCGGAAGAACATTAAATTTGTTTCCAGAGACAGTGAAGAGAAGATAAAGTTTTATCATGTTTGCACTGCAAAGGAATGGTCATATTTCAGGCTAGATATTTAGAAATACAACTGAAATACCAGTGTAAGAGTCTGGTTTTCCTCGGAGGGTTGCAACGGAAACATCTGCGCTTGAATTATAGTTCTGTCACCTGCTAGCTGTTTGATCTTAAGCAAGTTACTTAAACTTTCAAACATTTCTTGAGCCATTTCTTATTTCCTCAACAAGAAAATAGGGAAACTAACATGTGAAATGGACCTGTAATAGGCCCATCTATTCATCCATTCAACACATTTTGATGACTTCCTGTGTTTTAGGTATTGTGCTAGGTGATGGTTATATGGTGTGCAAAAAAATAAGCCCAACCAAACCAAAAACAAGGAGCTTGCCTTTGAGAAGTTCATAGTACAAATAAAATGTCTGCGTCTACATCTCTTATTTGAATGGAGATAATTTTATCAGGAAGTCTACTGGTATGAGTGTTACTGAAAATGTTGGTTTGTACACTATCTTTGCTTAAATAACACTTGCTATGAGATGTGTATTAGCTTGGTGCAAAAGTAATTGCGTTTTTGCCACTACTATTTTTTTTTTTAAGACGGAGTTTCTTTCTTGTTGCCCAGGCTGGAGGGCATTAGCGCTATCTCGGCTCACCATAACCTCCGCCTCCTAGGTTCAAGTGATTCTCTTGCCTCAGCCTCCCAAGTAGTTGGGAGTACAGGCATGCACCATCGCACCCGGCTAATTTTTTGTATATTTAATAGAAACGGGGTTTCTCCATGTTGCCCAGGCTGGTCTCGAACTCTCGACCTCAGGTCATCCACCCACTTCAGCCTCCAAAAGTGCTGGGATTACAGGCATGAGCCACCACACCCGAACAGTTTTTGCCATTAATGTGATGGCAGACGCCTGTAATTCCAGTACTTTTAGTGGCAAAAACACAATTACTTTTGCACCAACCTAATATATCCAGATTCAAGAATCAGTTTGAATTGTCATGACCTAAACCACAGACAGTCTGTGTCTAAAAGAGCAATCATCCATAATTAGTGGGCTACCTGAACATGCTTCTGTGAATGCTTTGATGCCAAAATGTATATTCCTCAAATATTGTTGGTATAAATTTTTAGTATAAAGATCTATCTATCTATCTATCTATCTATCTATCTATCTAGATTGTGGCCAGGTATGGTGGCTCATGCTTGTAATCCCAGCACTTTGGGAGGCCAAAGTGGGTAGATCACCTGAGGTTAGTAGTTCAAGACCAGCCTGGTTAACATGGTAAAACCCCATCTCTACTAAAAATACAAAAATTAGCCAGGCATAGTGACAAGTGCCTATAATCACAGCCACTCAGGAGGCTGAGGCAGGAGAATCACTTGAACCTGGGAGGCAGAGGTTGCAGTGAGTCGAGATTGCGCCACTGCCCTCCATCCTGTTCGACAGAATGGGACTTTTTCAGCAATGACAAAAAAAGATGTAGACTATATGCAAGAGCTTTGGAAGCTTATCATCAAAGCAGCACATTGCTGCACCTCCGTAAAACTGTTCGTTTATTGATATTTCCATTTGCTGTTCTTGATGCATTCTCCACCCTTCTTTATGTTATGGAAGGCTCACCCCTTAAGAGCTAGGGCTCTTTTGTGTTCTGGATTTTTGGTTGTTTCAAACAATGGGAGGTAGGGAGTGGATCAGAGGCAAGACAAGTATATGGGGATGTTCTTTCCACATCCCCCAGTCTGACACCGAAGATCACAGCTTCTTTGAGATACAGTACCTGTCTCTCCTTGTCCTTCAGGCCTGGGGTGGGGGTTAGCACCTAACTCCAGAGGGTGCTCAACCACACTCTGTCAGTTTCCATTTAAATTATTCTCACTTACCACGTTTAAGTGTATCATTTATTCCCTTACTAACACCCGTACAGCCTGTCAATCTCAGCACAGTCTATTTTTTGCTGCACAGAAAAAAAATACATAAAAGTTGTCCAGGCACGATGACTCACGCTGTAATCCTAGCACTTTGGGAGGCTGAGGCAGGCAGATCACTTGAGGTCAGGAGTTCCAGATAAGCCTGGCCAACATGGCGAAACCCAGCCTCTACTAAAAGTACAAAAAATAGCTGGGTGTGGTGGCAGGCACCTGTAGTCCCAGCTACTCAGGAGGCTAAGGCAGGAGAATCACTTGAACCCGGGAGGCAGAGGCTGCAGTGAGCAGACATTGCATCACTGCACTCCAGCCTGAACAACAGAGCAAGACTCTGTCTCAAAAAAAAAAAAGCCTACTAAATTCCTTATTTAGAAAGTTAATATTATCTTTATCTCTTTTAAAATAAAAAATAACAAAAGTATATATAGCAGAACAATACATAACAGTTATAAAGCAGAAACTTTGAAAACAGGGAGACAAAAACTGCCTATGATTACACCAATTAGCACAACCATTGTTATTTTAGTTTGTTTCCATCTTATCTCTTTTTGTGTATTTTCTTTTTAGAGTTGAAATGATAGCCTACATACAATTTTGTGTTCTCATAAATATTCATTACAAACTTTTTTTATGCTACTACACAGGCTTCAGATTTATTTTATTAAATTAAAAAGAAGTTTTTTGAGGCAGGATCTTGCTCTGTTGTACAGGCTGCAGTGCAGTGGCATGATCATTAGCTCACTGTAGCCTCAAACTCCTGGGCTCAAGTGATTCTCGTGCCTCAGCCTCCCAAAGTGCTGGGCATACCACATACCCAGCCTAGAATAATTTTAAATAGCTACACAGTATTCTATTTTGTAGGCATTCTATAATTCATTGAACCGTTCCCCTATTGCTAATTATGTAGGTGTTTTCTAGTTTTTCACTGGTATAACATACCATAAATAACTCAGCTCATCTAGCATTTCCCTTATATTTTGTTGTTTTCTCTGGATAGGGCCCCAGAAGTAAAATTACATCAAAGAGTCAAACAGTTTGAAAAACTATGTGGCTGTGATTATTTTAAATATGTGCACAAGTTCTTTGATATTTCTTCTTTCAAGAAGTTAAGGCTAATCCCCTACCCTTGAGTGTTGAGTGGACTTAGTATCTTAGTCCATTCTGGCTGCTATAATAAAATATCATAAACTAGGTAGCTTCTAAACAACAGAAATTTCTTTTTCACAATTCTGGAGGCTGGGAAGTCTAGGATCAATCTACTGGCATATTTGATGTCTGGTGAAGGCCAGTTTTCTGGTTCCTCAAAAGTGCCTTTTCTCTGCACTCTCATATAGTAAAAGGGAACAACACACTTGGTAGGGCCTCTTTTATAAGGACATTAACATCATTCATGAGGGCTCCATCCTCAGGACCTAGTCACCTCCCAAAGGCTCTGATATTGTTCACCTGTGTCCACCCAAATCTCAACCAAATGGTAGCTCCCATAATTCCCATGCATTGTGGGAGGGGCCCAGTGAGATATAATTGAATCATGGGGGCCGTTTCCCCATACTGTTCTTGTGGTAGTGAATAAATCTCACAAGATCTGAGGATTTTATAAGGGGAAATCCCCTTCACTTGGCTCTCATTCTCTCATTGCCTGCCACCATGTAAGATGTGCCTTTCACCTTCTACTATGATTGTGAGGCCTCCCAGCCACAATGGAGTCTATTAAACCTCTTTTTCTCTATAGATTACCCAGTCTTATGTATGTCCTTATCAGCAGTGTGAAAATGGACTAACACAACCTGCACCCCTAAAAGCTGCCATCACTTGGGGGTTAGGATTTCAACATACGAATTTTGGCAGGACACAAACATTCAGACCATAGCACTTAGTGACTCACTTCTAATGAATAAAGTAAAGCAGAATTAATAGTGGGCGATTTGAAAGACTAGTTCATAAAAAGACCCCGTGGCTTCCTCCTCAGCCTCACATCACTTGCCCTGTGAGAAGTTAGCTTTCCTGTCATGAGCAGCTCCATGGAGAGGGCCATGTAGCAGAGGGGGGGGGGGGGGGGGGGGGGGGGGAGGATGTGAGTGAGTGTTCCGGAAGTCCGTCCTCAAACCGCATCCCTCCCGATGCCTGTAGTGCGAGTCAGCGGCTTGACTGCACCCTCACGAGAGACCCTGAGCTAGAATCACCCAGCAAAGCTGTTCCTGACTGACTCAGAAACTGTGTGAAATAATAAATGTCTGTTTTCTTAGGCTGCTGCAATTTGGGGTAATTTGCAATGCAGCGATATATAAACAATACAGCAACAACGGAACTATTGTTTTGGAGCATTTGTTTAACTCGGTTCAAGCATGAGGCACTTAATGGACAACCCAACTCAGTTAATCACAGCAAATTACTGCCATTAAGGTATATCCAGAGAGCCAGTGAGGGACATAGGGAGGATGAACAGGGAGAGAAAAGAAGGGAGAAGAGAATAAGAGAGGAGAAACGGAAAAAAGTAAGTTACCAAGAGAGGGGCATGGGAAAGATGACTACATGACCTAGTTTAGCTTGGAGAGTCCCAGTTTGTAGCACTGTCTTGATGTAATTGTGCATAGGGTCCCTTTTCACTTTCAGAACTGTCCTGGTTTGGACGAAAAATTATATAACCCTATATGCCAATATCTCGGCCTTCCCCCAACCCAGTTATTTGCTTTAATATTCCGTCTTTCATGGCTGGGCGTAGTGGCTCTCGCCTGTAATCCCAGCACTTTGGGAAGCTGAGGAGAGCGGATCATGAGGTCAGGAGTTAGACCAGCCTGACCAACATGGTGAAACGCCGTCTCTACTAAAAATACAAAAATTAGCCAGGCATGGTGGCACACACCTGTAGTCCCAGCTACTCATGATGCTGAGGCAGTAAAATAGCTTGAATCTGGGAGGCGGAGGTTGCTGTGAGCCGAGATCATGACATTGCACCCCAGCCTGGGCGATAGAGTGAGTGAGACGCCGTCTCCGCAAAACAAAAAAATTCCGCCTTTCCCCGATGCCTCGTGCTGAGTCTGCTCCAGCTCCACAGCCTTTGCTCAGAGTCCTAAATTTCCCACCAAACCATAGTCTCGCTGGCACCTCTTCCATGGCTTAGAAGTCACCTCCGTTTCCTTCCCAGTATTCTTGCGTCACCGTAAGGAATTCACCATAGTGCTTAAGAGCTTGGCTCAGGAATTAGCCAAACCTGGGTCTGAGTCTTGATTTTATACTTATTGCTATATAACGCTAGGGAAATTACTTAAGTTATTTATACCTCAGCTGTAAGCTGGGGCATATATTATCTACTGTCTCAGGAATGTTGAGGATATTAATAAGACTATCTGCATAAATGCTCAGCATAGTGTCTGGCATATAAGTATGTGTATATATGCCATGCATTTTATATGCATAATATACATGATGACTATATGTTAGTTACTATCAGCATTTAGTATTCCAGAAAAAAATCCATCTCCTGGAGATGCTTTTTAGTTGTTGGGACATGCATCTTACTAGAAAACTCTCAAGTATGTCATTGTATTTATTTGCTTTAATATTAGGAGGCAGAAAAAGTTAGGAAATGTGTCAAGCAGTAAAGGAAAAGTCAAGCAAAGACTATATTTACCCTTCGAGTTTCACATACCATACTTTGCTCATTCATTCATTCATTCACTCACTTACACATTCATTCACTTATTTTTCAACAAATATATATTGGTTATCTATTGAATACCAGGCACTATGTTAAGCACAGGCTTAATCAATGCCTTTCAAAACAACAACAACAACAACAACAAAACTAAAGCTTTATTTCCATTTCTTAAAGGAAAATCTCACATTAAAAAAAAAGCTGTTGTGTGGCAGTACTAAGTAAGTAGGGGTTTGAAGCCAAATTTGGAAATTATATATATATACATATATGTTTTTCTGATGATCAAACCTTTGAAATTGGCTTTGAGCAAGAGGAGTAATTTTCTGCTATAAAAAGGAATGTATTTTAGCTTTTGACCTAATGATTAAAAAAACAAGCTAAGAGTGGGAAAATGCAAATTATGTGAATATATAATTTGGCATCGGTGAGATATCAGCAGAAGGAACTGCTGACAGGAAGACAGTTTTTGCTTTTTTAGCCTTAGGCACTCCTCATTTCTGTTTTTAGGAAATGGAAAACTAGTAGACAGAAATATCCCTGGGTACATGGACTACATATTTTACAGGCACAGCATAAAATATTTAATAAAACTAAAGAGATGGCTGAAAATTGAGACTTTACTAGATGAAGGTGCTCACAACAATTAAAATACATCCTTTCTTTCCCCTCATGGAACAGGACAATGAAGTGTAGAGAAAATGCATAGGATTGCTTTAAACTATTTGGCAATATTTGTCAGATGAAATTTTGAAAAAGTTTCATTTCACTGTTGTCATTCAACTTGAATAATGAGTACCACAATATATGTTTTGATAGCCCATGAATTTTTATCTTTATTTTAATCTTTAAGGTCAAGTTAGCATTGATTACTAATAAACTGATTCTAAATGAATAGTATTATTATTTTAGGAATAAAAGTAATGAACATTTACTAAATGTTTACTATGTGCTAAGTTCAGTGTTTTAAAGGCAATTTCTTATGTAGTTCTCACCACCACTCAAGGACACAGCTGCTATCATGATCTCACTTACACATGAAAAAGCAGAGGGTTAAGTGTTACAACCTTGCTTAATTACAACAAAGTTAGCAAAAGAGCCAAGATTTGAACTCGAAGAACCCTGACTCCAGAGCCCATGCTTACCCACCATGCTATTCTGAATGGAAGGGCTTAAATAATTCACCTGTTTATTCAAATTTTCTAATTTGTTCTTTCTGAAATAGTTATGCTTGTTCAGATTCCACTTTTAGTCCTTGCCCATTTTCTCAATTATATGCAAGTCTCATTTAACTTTATAGTTATGCAAGTCCACACCTGTCTGAATGATACACTGACTCATTCATTTAGTTGAAAGGTAGACACCAAATTGATTTTTAAAAGGACATAGGAACCTAACTGGAAAAAAAATTCATGAATTACCTTAATGAGGAATTAGTACCAGGAAATCAAGTACAGAGAACCTCAGACAATTTGCTTTTGGAAAAGCGCTAATCAACTACATATTCATCTGGAATGAAAACGCCTCTCTAGCAAGACATTGTGCAACAATGAAGTACAAGAGGTGAAACCCATTTCAGTGACTTTTAAAACATTTGTTTCTCATTCTTCTGGGTATGAAGACGATGATGTATATATTTATTACTGAAAAGTGAGGTTACCAGTATTCTAGGATTAGGTAAATGAAAGACAAAGTGGACATCATTTGAGAATTCTTGCATGTTTTTCTTTGCAGCTGTTGTTCATCATTTCCTTCCATAATTTGTTCCAAGACTAGCTGATCTATCACAGTCATTTCATCGTGGTCCACCGCTCTGACATAACAGTTGAAGGTACGTTCCCTGTTCTTTAAACCCCTATTTTTTTTTTCCTAAACAGCTTCTGCCTCATGCAAAATAAAAACATTATAACATCTTGCTATTATCTATTTTACATACATTTATATTCCGCTGAAGTTACACCCCTTTTAACATAAACCTATTTGGAATTTCGTTGTTGAGTCCCTAATCCTTATTGATGAATTCAAGAAATCTGATCAGGCAGTTCGTCATAACTCCTTAAACATCAAATTCTCTTAGAGTTTATCACTTTGTGGGTGACATTTGGTATCATGAGCATATTTACCATCTTCATATTCCTTCCTCAATTGTAAGTTTGAAAAAATCAATATCTACTTCCATGTAATAGAAAATATTACTCTTTCCCTTATCTGTTTCTTACCATCCTATATTTATTCAAACTCAGACATACTTGCACACTGGCCCAAATTTCCATATCCCAGGAAAGAATAGGCTATGTAGTTTTTGGAGCCCAGTGTAAAATGAAAATACAGGGCCATTTTTTTTAAAAAAAGCAGGAAATAATGTGGTTTAAGGTATTAAATATAAAACTTTTTCCTTCCTTCTGTGGTCTGAGTCTCTCAACTTGTCATAGTGTTTTTTATGTGTTATTTAATGTCATTCTAAGTCAATAAAATTAAAAAAAAATTATTAGTATGATGTTCTCACAGGTACTGGGGAGGAAAACAATAGTATAATGTTTACTGTTTATATTGGGCAATGCCAGTTTTAAATGCAAATATCAGAACATTTAGCTCCTATGTTGAATCACTGAAATTACATAATTCATATCTCATAACCCTGATGCCCCAACCTACAGTGGATAGGCAACCCCAAGGGTATTGCAACCTTTGGGCTAGAAGCCTTTAAGTACTTGGATTAAAGATGAGTGAAATAAAGGTTTGGCTGGGCACAGTGGCTCACACCTGTAATCTCAGCACTTTGGGAGTCCGAGGCGGACAGATCATGAAGTCAAGAGATAGAGACCATCCTGGCCATGGTTTCACATGGTGAAACCCTGTCTTTACTAAAAATACAAAAATTAACTTGGCATGGTGATGCATGCCTATAGTCCCAGCTACTTGGGAGGCTGAGACGGGAAAATCGCTTGAACCTGGGAGGCAGAGGTTGCAGTGAGCTGAGATTGTGCCACTGGACTCCAGCCTGGCGTCAGAGCGAGACTCTGTCTCAAAAAAAAAAAAAAAAAAAAAGATTTGCACCATGGCACTGCCAGCCTAGGGCAGAATGGCTTCCCATACTCTGCCTAAAGACTTTCTGGGTCACAGGTGCCCTACCCAACTTGTATCCACACCTGCACCCAGGCCCCTTTTGGGGAATGGGGACTGGTGTCAGTAGCTGGACAGGGTGGGGAGGGTGAGACCAGGTGGGCAGAGGGTGGCCAAGAATCCCAGAAAGGTGGGGAGGGAATGGGAAGGAGAGCCATGAATGAGCAGAGGCTCTAATCGCCTGCACAAGCTCCATTGTCCCACTGACTTCATATACTAAAAAAAGAATTCAAAAAAACTTAACAATTGTTAAGAATTTCAAAAGGGTGGCTGCAGAGGATTAAAACCCATGTGTGGGGTCCTTGTGACACGGGGCTGTGTGCAGCTGCACTGGTCACATGGCCATGAACCCAACCTAACTGTATGCAGGACTTGGTATTTAACCCAAGGAGGTGGGTATAAGCAAACATTACTTTACAATAAAACAATGAAAAATAACTCTTTTTTATTGTTTCTATCAATGATTAATATATAAAATTTAAAAATACCTACTTTGTTATTTTTTTATTGTACTTTAGGTTCTGGGGTACATGTGCATATCATGCAGGATTGTTGCATAGGTACACACATGGCAATGTGGTTTGCTGCCTTCATCCCCCTGTCACCTATATCTGGCATTTCTCCCCATGTTATCCCTCCCCGACCTCTCCACCCACATGCTGTCCCTCCCTTGGCCTCCCCCAACAGACTCCAAGGTGTGATGCTCCCCTCCTTGTGTCCATATGTTCTCATTGTTCAACACCCGCCTATGAGTGAGAACATGCGGTGTTTGATTTTCTGTTCTTGTCTCAGTTTGCTGGGAATGATGGTTTCCAGATTCATCTATATCTATACAAAGGACACAAACTCATCGTATTTTATGGCTGCATAGCATTCCGTGGTGTATATGTGCCACATTTTCCTTGTCCAGTCTATCATCGATGGGCATTTGGGTTGGTTCCATGTTTGCTATTGTAAACAGTGCCGCTATGAACATATGTGTGCATGTGACTTTATAATAATTTATAATCCTTTGGGTATATACCCAGTAATGGGATTGCTGGGTCAAATGGAATTTCTGTTTCTAGGTCCTGGAGGAAGCGCCACACTGTCTTCCACAATAGTTGAGCTAGTTTAAATATATGAGAAATGTCCCTCTCATAAATACAAAAAAAACTCTTAGGGAAATACAATTTTCCCTACTCTAACCGTATTCTACCCTATTGGTTAATAACAATAATGGTAATATTAGCTGAACATACCCTTTGTGTTGGACATCGTGCTAGTCATTTTATATGAATTTACTTTATGTGATTTATCTCAACTATGTCTTATAACATGGAGTAAGTACAATTTTTAGCTCTACTTTATAGATGAAGAAGCTAACATAGAGAAGCCAACTTGTCCAAGACCAGAAAATGAAAAGAGTGATCTATTTGAGTTTATTACAATAACATAGAATAATTTAATATAGGAGGCCTATAAAAATATATTACCTCTGGAGGTCAAATTGGAAAAATGACATAATCATATCAGTGGATGCTTAAAGGTATTTGAGATGATTCAACACTTATTCCTTTTTCTGGGTTCTTCCAAATCCTGGAAACAAAGGATACCTTCTTAAACATGATAAAGTATTTGTTTCCTATCAACAGCAAAATGTTAATTGGAAGCATTATAGAGATCATCCTATTAAAATGGGAATTCAAAGGGTTTCTGCTGCCTCTATTAGTATTTTATGCTCTTCTGAAAGCTATGATAAATGCAATAATACAGGAAATAGAAATAGAACCAATAATGTAGACAGGGCAAACATACATTTGCCTTAGTTTGCATGTAATATGACTGTCCAGCAGAAAACCTAACAGAATCAGTTGAAAAACTTTCAGAACTACCAAGAGTTCAGTTAAGTGCTGAACAAATAAAATCAGCTGCTTCTCTGTATACCAGCAATAATCAGGTAGAAAATCTAATGGGAAAAATGTCCTTTTTTTTTTTCTGAAATGAAGTCTCACTTTGTTGCCCAGGCTGGAGTGCAGTGGCACGATCTCGGCTTGCTGCACCCTACGCCTCCCAAGTTCGAGCAATTCTCATGCTTCACCCTCCCGAGTAGCTGGGACTATGGGCAGCCGCCAACATGCCTGGCTAATTTTTGTATTTTCAGTGGAGAGGCGGTTTTGCCATATTGGCCAGGCTGGTCTCGAGCTCCTGACCGTGTGATTCGCCCACCTTGGCCTCCCAAAGTGCCAGGATTACAGGTGTGAGCTACCGTGCCTGGC
>NW_016107435.1:864223-869393 GCF_001604975.1 Cebus imitator | reverse complement strand
CCTCCGCCTCCTGGGTTCAGGCAATTCTCCTGCCTCAGCCTCCTGAGTAGCTGGGATTACAGGCACGCGCCACCATGCCCAGCTGATTTTTTGTAGTTTTAGTAGAGACGGGGTTTCACCGTGTTGGTCTCGATCTCTTGACCTCGTGATCCACCCGCCTCGGCCTCCCAAAGTGCTGGGATTACAGGCGTGAGCCACCGTGCCCGGCCAAATGTTCATTCTTAAAAGCAACAATAGGTGTGCATATTCTAGGAAAGACCATAATTGTAAGGAGGAGGCATGACCTGGATAATGAAACCCATAAATCTTGACTTGTAAGTAGAATATATAACTAAACTCAAATAATTATTGCTGAATGAAATGGAATAGTATAAAGGTGTTGTAATGGTTATTGTTATGTGTCCACTTGACTGGGTCATTTGGTGCCCAGATATTTGATCAAACATTATTCTGGGTGTGTCTGTGAGGGTGTTTCTGAGGAGTTTAACATTTAAATCAGTAGACTAAAGTAGATCGCCCTCCCTAATGTGGACGGGCCACATCCAATCATTTTAAAGTCTGAAGAGAACAAAAAGGCTGACTTTCTTCTGAGTAAGAGAATTTTTTTGCCCAACTGCTTGCAAGCTGAAATATCAGCTCTTGCTAGATTTTAAGCCTGTCAGCCTTTGGACTAGAACTACACCATTGGCTTTTCTGGTTCTCAGGTTTTAGGATTGAGAGAGGAAAGACAATACCTCACTTGAGTCTCCAGGCTGCCACCTCTCCCTGCACATATTGGGATTTGTCAGCCTCCATAATCACATGTGACAATTTCTTACAATCAGCCTCTTTTTATGTACATCCCATTGGTTCTGTTTCTCTGGAGAGCCATAATACAAGTAGCAATCATTCCAAATTAATTTATAATTCTAGCATGATTAAATAAAATCCCATTTGGAGAAGATAAAACAATTCTAACATTCATCTGAAAGGATAAACTAGTACAAATAGTTTTTAAAAATTAAAAAGAAGAGGAATTTAAGTGTGGCTGTTGAAGAGGGAGGCATACTAGTCTTACAGAATAGTCTAACAGATTACAAAGTAATTAAAACAATGTGGTTACAAGAATAGCCAGATAGTCCAAATTAAGAGAATAGTTTATTCATTTACATCCCCCAACCAAGGAATATGTTGAAATAGATTTAGGTGTGTAAAAATCTTTTTAAATATTTAAAATATAGATTGCATTATATTTGGTGGCAAAAAGGAAGAATTATTCTGTAAATAGTGCTGGATAAGTTGGTTAGATATTTGTGGGTCAGACAAACTAGGTCCTCATTTTTTACTGTGTAACAAAATTAGTTCCAGGTGGATTTTTAAGTTAAATGCCAACAAAATAGAAACAATAAAATATATGATGGAATATTTATTAAATTGGAAGAGGTATTTCTAAGCTTAAAAGCAGTAAGGAAATGGAAAATAAAAAGATCACATCTGAACACATAAAAATAAAAGCCATACATACACACACACACACACACATATGGAAGTAAAACTGAAATAATACACTGGATGAATACTTACAACTTATAGAACAGCCAAATGATCTGTATATTTGATATACAAAGAGAGTGAATGAATAGATTTCTTAAAATATATGTGAAAAAAGTCAGAAGTAGATAATCCGTAAATAACAAAAATCTCAATGGTAAGCAAAAAATGTCAATAACAAAGGGATATATTTCTAGCTTCTGTTAATAGTGGAATAGTTTGGGCTAATCCTCCGATAAAAAACAAATAAATAACTGGATAGTACACTTTCCCTATCATAACCAGAATACATGGGTTCAGGAATCAAAAGTAGGATGTAAGAATAGTTCCTCTAACTATTATATTTGTCTTAGTAGGTTTCTGCTGCTATAAGAAAATGCCTTATACTGGGTAATTCATGAACAACAGAAACTTATTTCTCACAGTTTTCGAGGCTGGGAAATCCCAGATCAAACAGATTCAGTGTCTTGTGAGGGCTTGCTCTCTGCTTCCAATATGGCCTCTTCTTGTTGCTCTTCACCTGGAGGTAGGGGTGAACAGTTCCCTTGCACCTCTTTTACCAAGGCACTAATCTCATTAATGAGGGCTCCACTCTCATGACTTAATCACTTCCTAAAGGGCCCACTTCTTAATATTATCACATTTGTGATTACATTTCAACATATAAATTTTGGGAGGTCACCAACCTTCAGACCAGAGCAACACTAATAACACACTTGCAGAATATTTGCTGCTTCTGGCATGTTTGAGCTCTGCTATTTCAGAGATCTGAGTCCTTATACGGAGTGTGTTTCCACCATGAGACATAATCATTCTATTGAATTGGAGAAAGATTTCCACTTGGCAGTTTTGGATTCCTTATGCCACTGAATCAACAGGCCGAAAGGTGATTGCTCTTCTAGGTGGAGTGATTGATCCCTATTGCCAAGAGGAAACCGGGTCATCTTTATACATTAGGGGCAAGGAGGACTATGTCTGTAACCAAGGAGACAGTTTGGGATGTATGTTAGTACTCCATATGCAATAAAAAAGTTTAGTGGAAAAGTGCATAAACAAAACAAAAAAGGCAGGATAATTGAGGACATGGACTTTTCAGAAGTGAGAGTTTCAATTACTCTACCAGGTTCTGGCTGAAGGTGGGTGAAATCAATGAATAGTAGAAAAAGGAAGCCATAGGTAACAGTTAGGACCTGGTGACCAATTGCAGAAAAAAGGGCTGTAGTCACTTTGCGTATTTCCTTTTTGCTTTTCGTATATATATGTACTTATGTGTATATGCTCACATTTTCCTCTTGTTGGCTCCTTCCTATTAACAAAAATTTGATATGCAAGTTGCTAGAGGTTAAGTTTACAATTAGTCTTTAGGCAACAGACTATCCAGTGGAACTGTGATGGATTCTGAAGGGCCATTAATATAACCACAGCACTGTATGCAATGATTGTTGCATCTCCTCATTTTGAAGATAATGAGTATCCTGTTAGGTGAAATGTAGAGGTATTATTATACGGCATTCAAGTGTGTGTAGAAGGTGTATATGTACAGTGAGTACTCAAAGGGGCAGACTATGCTGTTTATTAATTTCCTTTTAGCTCCAAATTCACCATTTTTTGGCCTACTTTGTAATAAATGAAGAAGGATTTTATAAAAATGTCTCCTTTGCTAGCCAGCCTAGTGTTAAAGCTTGTCAGTAGAGGGTTCTGGAGGGACACTGGAGGAGGAAGGGATTTTCCTTTGCTGGTTCTGATATGCTCACTCCCTAGGCTCTTGTAGGGCACACTCCATCCCTCACCACCGTGCATGCTTATTCCCTGTGTGGTTTCTCCCATGCCACAGGTTGCAACTTTTCTCCAGCGTTCAGCTGGAGATAGGGATGGTGTATCTGGGATTTCTCACACAGTATGGCCCTGCCCACCAAACCAGTTCACTGCTCCCCACATCTTTTCAGCCCTAGAATCCCAGGGCCATCCTGCAAGTATGCTGGGCACCTACAGAGGGCTGCTTCTCCAGATTCCAGTTCCAGTGGTGCCCAGACACCATCAGCTCCCCCTGACATTTAGTGAGTTCACTCTGATGATTAAGACTCCACTTTCATGTGGATGGCTTCCCTAGTACCCCAGAAACTTCTAGCAACTCCCACTTATGCTCCCACTTACGAGGCACATCAGTGACTTTTCCACCATCCAGTGAATCAAAGTTGTGCCCTTTCCAAAGACATTTGGATTTCAGCTCTAGGGAGGGGAAAGCTCTATATTGGGAGTTCTGTCTCAGTCTTAGCCATAATAGTTGCTCCTCATATCTGCTACTCTTTTGTTAAAATTATCTTTAACTTTCACTAGTCAATTTGCTATTATTCCAATCATTTATCACATTAAACTTTCCCTGTTTAAATCATTGTGTGGTTTTGTCTCCTAACTGGACACCAACTAATACATCTGGTAATACTCCTTGCCTTGACATCATTTTTTCTGATGTTAATATAACCACTCCAGTTTCTTACTAGTGTTTATGTGGTATCTTTTTCTCTATCATTTTACATAAACACTATCCATGTCTTTATATATAAAAGACATATTTTGTACACAGAAGATAATCTTCATTAAAAATTGGTAACATCTGAGTTTTAGTTGGAATGTTTAGTGAACTTACATTTAATGTAATTATTAATTTGGTTGAATTTATGTAATCACTTTGCTATTTTATTCTATTTGTTGTACCCATTTTTTAATTTCCTACTTTCCCGCCTTATGGGTTAGCCATTTAAAAAATTATTACATTTTAAACTCACTTATGGTTCTATGGGTTGCAGTATATATTAACTGAATTCACACTAGTCCATTGCACCTACAATGTAATCTTATAACAGTACACTTCTATTTACCCCTTTCTGTCCTTTGCGATATTATCAAATATTTTAGTGATAATCTCAGCAATGCATTATTTTCATTTTAAAGAGTCAATTGCCTTTTTTTTTTTTTTGGAGATGGAGTCTGCTCTGTTGCCTAGGCTGGAGTGCAATGGCATGATCTTGGCTTACTGCAACCTCCACCTCAATCAAGTGATTCTTGTGTCTTGGCCTCCCAAGTAGGTGGGTTACAGGTGCGCACCACCATGCCCAGCTAATTTTTGTATTTTTAGTAGAGAAGGGGTTTCACTATGTTGATCAGGCTGGTCTTGAATTCCTGACCTCAGGTGATTTATCCACCTCAGTCCCCCAAGTACTGGGATTACAGCGTGAGCCACCACACCTGGCCTCAATTGCCTTTTTATATGCTTAAGGGAAAACACTGTATATTTACTAAACATTTATAATTTATGTGATGAACTTTATTATTTTGTATACATCAGAATTTCTGGCTAGTTTCATTTCCCAACTGCCTAAAGAAGCTCTTTAAACTTTTCTTGTGCACAGGTCTGCTGATTACATTCTCCCTGACAATATTTATCTGAAGGTGTCTATATATAACCATTATTTTAAAAGGCTATTTTACTGTATATACTATTCTAGTTTGACATTTATTTCCACCCTTTAAAGACATTATCAATTATTTTCTGTTCTCCATTGTTACTGATGAGAAGTCAGCACTTATTCTTATCATTACCCTGGTATATATCTTTTGTCTCTGAATTTTTTTTTTTTTT
>NW_016107435.1:817898-864108 GCF_001604975.1 Cebus imitator | reverse complement strand
AAATGTGGGAAGAATTTTGGCTAGTACTTTTTCAATTTTTCTTTTACTCTCCCTCCCTCTTCCCCTCTCCTTGATCTCCAATTACACTTACAGTAGTCTGTTTTATACGGTTCCATAGATCACTAAGACACTATTCTTTTCTTTTTCTCAGTGGTTTTTCTTTTTGTGCATCAGTTTGGATAGCTTGCATTTCCCTGCCTTTAAGTTTACTGATCATTTCTTCTGTCTCCAATCTCCTATTAGGCTCATACAATGAATTTTTATTTCAAATATTGTATTTTTCAATTCTAAAATTTTCATTTGGTTTTTATAATTTTCATTTTTTCTGTCTGTAATTATGGTCTCCTTTCCTATTAAGCTATTAATTTTACTTAAACCCTTGAACATGTTTATAATAGTTCTTAAAGTTTTTATTTGCTAATTCAAATATGTGGGTCACCTCTGGGCTTGTTTCTTTGAATGACTTTCTCCCCTGGCTAAGGGTCACGTTTTCTTGCTTAGCCTATATAATATTGGCTTACTTTATAGTGGATGTTGTGGATACTACACTGTTGACAATAGGAGTTTTCTGTCTTCCTATAAGAGTATTGAGTTTTGTTCTGGCAGGTGGCTGGCAGTACTGATAGGATAGCTTGATCCTGTCAAGGCTTAATTTAGGATAGGTCAAGAGTTGTCTTTACTTTAGAGCTACAGTAAAGCTGTGACCTTTACTTAATTCTTGGGTTGTTCAGTGAGCCCTTCACACACTGGCTGATTTGAACTCAGACGGCTTCCAGCACTATGTGACCTCCAGTGACTGTTTTCTGCCGTGCCCCATGACGTCTTGCCTTGCTTATGTACAGTTTAGTATTCAGTCAGACTTAAGAGCACCCCTATGCAGATTTTTGGTGCTTCTTTTCTGCACAGCTCCCCATCCCTGGTACTATGTCCCACAAATTTCAGCTACCCGAGCTATTCTTAACTCTGGTCTCATTTCTTCCATCCCATGCAACTCTTTTGTCTGAGCTCCACTTTCTTTTGCTGCAGTTTGGAAAGCCCTCCCAGGAAGAAAGCCAGTGAATGCAGAGGTCACCACATGGTTTTCCCTTCTTTCAAGGATCAAAGCCCTGAATTATTTGTTGTACAATGTCGTAATTGTTTATGGTAGAAGGATAAGTCTAACAGACATGACTCTCCAATGGAGGTTTTGATTTCAGCAACTGTTTATTTCTAGAAATTCTATCTCATAAGTATATCTGTTTAAACCCTAGTTTTCTCATTTTGTGTACCCATTTTTGAAATTTCAAAGTTAATTTCACATGTAGCTCTTCTGTATTTTGCATTCAGTTCCAACATCTGCATTCTTTGCAGTCGAAATTTATTTTTGCTATTGATTTTCACTTAATAGTGGCTAGCTTTATCTGGATTTGGTAGAATTCTTTAAAAGTTTATGCTTGATTATCATCTAAGACTCTTTTGGGATAGTTTCTTCTCCTTCAGTCTGGTGTGTGTATGTGTACACTAATCTCAGGAACTTTTGGGATTCCCTTAAAAGTTTTAACTCAGAAGAGGGGGTCCCATTCAGGTCCTCTCCCTCACTGCTGTTTCAAAGCTCAATGTGCTCACATACTGTCAATATAGAACTCTGGCTTCAGGCAGTATCTCCTCTCCATAAAGCCCACAGGCTCCCAACCATTCTAGTTCCAACCATCTGTGAACTCTGTTGCTCTGGCTGGGGATCCTCACCTTACATGATCTGGTTCTTGGTGATTTCTGGCAAGTCCAATTCAGGCTCTAAACTGATAGTTTCCACTCCTGGCTACTTGGGGCTCAACTCTTAGATTTTTAAAAGATTATTTTTATCCCTTTCTGGTTTTGTTTTTTTCGTTTTTGAAGGGATAAAAATCACTGGAGACTAGAAATGGTTCAGTGTACGTTGTATTTGGGGTTAGCTACCGTGGAGCAGAAATTAACCGAGGCTTTTAAAACATTACATATCTGGGAGCAAAGCACATGTGTTAATTTGATAATCAGTCATATAACAAAAATAAAAGGCAATAAATATCCCTATCTGAATTACTAACATACATCTTTATGTGGCAATTTATCGCTATGAGAAACTGAATTATTAGCAAAATTTATTTAGCATTTCCATTTGCTTAATTTACTTCTCAGTCCAAATAGTAAAGGATACTTTCAATAGGCTGAATCTTTGTAAATTTTAGAAAAACATATTTAAGTTGACAAATGAAGGCTGACATTTGGCATTTCTTTAATAGGCTGAAAATCAAGCAAATCCTATTCCTTTATTTGTTCATTTTGCAGTAAGTCTTGACATCACCTTCTCCTCTTTCTTAAATTTGCTTACTTAGCAGGGTACAATGCAGTTTTCATGTGCAATCTGATTTCAAAAGAATCTTTGTGACAGCTAATCTTCTGTACACTCACTGTAATTAAATATTACAGCACAAATGGTTAGATACTCGCTTTCTTGAGAGCTTCTTAGCACCAAAGAGCAATGACACAAAAAAGTATAGATTTTCAGAGTCCTTTTTATAGATTTTTCAGCTTAAATGTTTAACTCTTATAGCACCTAGAGCTTGCAAAAGCATGATATAGCATAGACTCAAAATATCTTTACTGTCTTTGAATCTGTACTAAACTCTCATTTTACCTCAGCTTAAAATGTGCTAGCAGACTAATCTGCTTACCTTTTTTTTTTTTTTTTTTTTTTTTTGAGACAGAGTCTCACTCTGTCACCCACGCTGGAGTGCAGTGGCATGATCTTGGCTCACTGCAACCTCTGCCTCCCAGGTTCAAGCAATTCTTCTGCCTCAGCCTCCCGAGTAGCTAGGATTATAGGTATGTGCCACCATGCCTGGATAATTTTTTTGTATTTTTAGTAGAGATGGGGTTTTACCATATTAGCCAGGCTGGTCTTGAACTCCTGACCTTGTGATCTGCCCACCTTGGCCACTCACAGTGTTGGGATTACAGGCGTGAGCTACTGTGCCTGGCCTAATCTGCTTACCTTTAAGCTACTTGCTTCATTCCTAAGACGTATGCATATAGGAAATGCCATACTGAATTAGATTAATAATCAAGTTCAATTGTCTCTGATGGTAAATGTGACCAGAATATACTGTGTCAGAGAGTACGGCTTCCATCTTTACCTTTTTTTAACCCAGTAACTGATTCCCACTGATGTTCCTTGATCGATTAATTCCTTCTCCAGTCCTACCATACAAGCCTAAACTCTGTGGTAGCTCTGCAAATTTATAATCACCATTCTACTTTTATTTTTTCTTCAAGCCATCTCTTCCCACTTCAAGAAGTAGTCTAATTCTAGATTTGGTGAATATATTCACCCAATAAATGATCTTCATGATTTATTCCCACTTCTACTAGACTGAGATCCTAAGTTTTAAAAATGTGCTTTTCTTAAAAAGTAAACATAAGAAGTGTTAACTTACTATTGTAAGTTAATTGCTATAGTAAGTAGGATAATAACTAGTATATTTTGAAACATTTCTAGGTGTTGTCTTAGTAAGATGATACCTACAAAATTAATACTCCATTAAGTCACATGTAAGCTTTCTGAAAAGGTTTCCAGTACCAACGACCACAGTTCTATAATTTAGGAATTCCTATGATATACTTTGAGTGGCTTTATAGCTCTGTGATTTACTTACCCACAAAGGTGTTGATGAGATAAATGTCACTGGTATGTGTTGCCTCAGAGGAGGGAGTAAGATCAAAAGAGGTTTAGTAACCCATAAGATGTCCAAAGTTTGAAGGTAACATTTTCAGAAAGTCATTATTAGTCCATAGATACATATGAAAGCCAAGTACAATGTTTCTTGATTCAAGGGCAGGAATATTTATTTTAAGATAATATAAGAATGTAAGACAGGTTGCTTTACAATTTATAATAAGAACAGTAAATTGGAACTTAAGCTAAATAAATTTCTTACTATGAAATGATTCTGAAAAGTACCATAAACTGTTTATCATGTATGCCTTCTATAAAAAGTTTAATGTTAAGTTTAAGTATAACTTAATTTTTCCAAAGAACAGCCGGTAGAAGGAAACACTGACAATAACAGCATACATGTAGTTAGTAAGTTATTATTTTCAAATCATTAATAAATTTTAAATTGATATAAGCCACAATTCAGTGAGATATTTTTATCACTCATTTTATAGATGATACAGTTCAAGAGTGATAATATGAAAGGAATCACTGTAATTTACCACTTTCTTTTCTATTTTAATTGATCAGTATATTTATTTATTTACATTTTAATATTATGTTGCAGTCTTACAAATGTTTTCATCCACTCACTCTGATAAGCAATAAGGAATAAAATAAAGATTGCATATGTACTATGGTATTATTCCTTGGGAGAATGACAGAATTATAAAGGATTTTAATGGGGCAATTTAATTTTTACACTATATTTGCAGGATTTTCCATGTATGGAAGATAGTATAACTTTTAGTCAAGAATTAAAGGAAACTGCATCTTTTTCAATTACTTTAGGTACCAAATCATATTGAGAACATTCAGTGTAAGGTAAAATAGACCTGTGGTATGTTATATGAGTGGGTAGGCATTTTCATTTCATAAATCAATTAAATCAACTTTCAAAGCAGGTGAAATTAAATTATTATACTATATGGGATCCTTGTACTTATGAATAACATTCTCAAATTATTGTAATAAATAATATCAGATAAAGAATGTAAAAAGTCTAACATACAAAATTAATACTAATAGTAACATCTTCTTGAAAATAACATTACTTTTATAAATAAGCTGATGCAGATTAATTTCACATTTAATAACTTATAAAAACAAAGTCAGTGCTATTTTCATATGTAAAAGCAAAGTAATAGTTGGAGTGTATGTAACTTACATTAAATATGTCTTATAAAGGAAGATAAATGAACTTCCACATGCAATATATAAATATATTAATTTACATTAATTGTTCTATTTTTGTATAGTATTCTTGTATAACCTAAGCATTTTTAATTGAACAAATTTCTATTAAGTATTATCAAATTGTTTTTCTATGTAAAAATCTAATTTTGTTGTGATTCAACAGAAAGATTTTATTTTCCCTTTTAAGACATATTTTTTTGAAATAATAAATTATATTTAAATTATTATTACTGGCTGTTTAGCATCACTTTTGCATGTGGTCCTCTTGCAAGAAACAAAGTATTAGCTTCTACTTAATATATATATATCAGTCTTCTAAACCATTTTATATTAGTCTTTTACAATACTCATTTGATGCTAGACATATATTAACAATATGCAATAAGTTACAGAGTGTAAGACATTATTTTTACTAGTTTTATTAACATGTACCACCTACAATTAGGAGCAGCTTCACATTTAAGAAGATAATGACAATGACAATGATTACCGTTACAACTACCACTACTTCTACTATGAACACGTGACTTTTGGGGAGAAAAATTCTACACTTTAAATTTCCTTACTGTATACATAAAAGAATAACAGACATTCTGTTGACTTTGGCAAATGAACAAAAATTTTTAAAAACTTTATACAAGTCAAACAACATGTTAATTAAGTACTTTTAAAAGTTAAAAGTACATGTAAACAATTGTTTTATATAGTAGCTTAATTTCTATTTGTTTTCAAAATCATCTCAGTGTATAGAAACTGGGCAAATAACAGGAATTTAATAACAATTCTAAAGGTCTTATAAATCTCAAGCAATATTCATCTGCAAAAATAAGTTCACAGTCCAAAACCAAAGAAAATACGATGTTTGTTTTTAGGCGATCAACATTCCATGAATCAAAAATTATTTTCAAATGGGGCAAATTTCTAATAAATAAATAAATAAATAATATTGAAAGTACATTCATATGTAGTCACTGGAAGTATCTACATACTTCTGAAGGGAATGAAAAAGTGCAGAGTTCAGCAAATCAAGGCAAAAACTCAACTTGATTTTATATATATAACATTTGTAGTATCAAGATGCATTTTATCTGTTTTATGTTTCAGAATTCAGTTCCAGGAAAAAATATCAATTTCATAGCATTCACCTTTTCCTTCATTCTCTACTTGTTCTGATCTCAGACTTGCTTTCCACTCTGAAAATTTTGCTTCTTGTTATTTGTCAGATAGTAATCCTTTAAACTTTGTTTTAGGAGTATCTAATTAAAAAAATAGTAACACAAAAGCCATATTTATTTAGGATATAATTCTGAGGTGATGGCATTAATCAAATATTCTTATGATAATATGAAACAGTAAGGAATTCAATAAAAATACCCCACATAAAATATAAGACACAAATACTTAAAAGCTGAGTGTTTTGTTTAGTAATTGGGCTAATCCTCAGTCTTAGGCTTAGAAAAAGGTAGCCACTTCCGGGTATGGCCATGTGCACTATTAGAATCAATAGTGCCAGTGTGATACTACTACGAGGCGGTCAGGAACACTACCTGTGTGGAATAGTCCTACTTTTTGTTTGTTTGTTTGTTTAGTTTAAGAATTCATAACATAGTTTAAAAGTCCTTAAAATGGAGATTAGGAAGACCTGACTGCTTTTGTTAATTCAAGCTACAACAGTTACCACCTTAAACAAATAAATAAGCCTGCTTGCCTCTAAACATTTTAGACAAGTATTTCCCAAAATGGGTTCCATAAAACACTAGATCTCAAACCAAATCTTCAAAATGCTGAATACTGCCATTTCCTTTTAGCAACACAAAATGAATAGTAGCATATTACAATCAATAAACTCTATGGGGAAGAAACTTATTTAACCACTTTTATTATATTTCTTAAACTTGATTAAGCAACTCTTTTTTTTTTTTTAAGTATGCATTGATGTGCTGAGGAACCACTTTGGGAAACACTGTGCTCACTCGCTCTCTCTCGCTCTCTCTCTCTTTCTCTCTCTCTCTCTCTCTCTCTCTCTCTATATATATATACATGCACACACACACACAAACACACATATACATCCTTCAAGCTTGAGAAAAACAGCAGGAAATATAAACATGAATATACTTGCAAGCATTTTTAAATAAACAATAAAATCTCCACTGCAAAAATCTAATTAAAACCCCAAACTGACCAAAATTTTATAGCTACACTTGACTTTTGAAAGAAAAAAAAAACACCTTATTTGGAGATTAGAAATATGTCTGGCACATTTCTTTGGGTCATAAGTAATAGATAGTATGTGATAAATAATAATAAGATATAATAAATAGGAAGTAATAAATGAATAAGATAGAATGAAGCTTAAATCCTGGCTTTCCACTGACTAGCAGGTTATCCTAGACAAGGTACTTGTTAAACACTGATTTTTCTCTGCTGTTAAATGGGCTATCTGTGAGAATTAAATGAGATACTACCTGTGGAAGAACACTTAACATAGTGCCAGGCAACTAAAATAACTAAAAAAATAAGCTGTTATTTTCTGTGGATGCTCAAAATCACGATCCTAAAAAACAGTAACAAATATTCTTTGGGTGCTAATTATCCTATATTTAAAAAGTCCAATTTGGATTTCTTACATTGGGTCTGCTCACATACAAAACTTCATGTTTAACGTAAAATCTGTCAATCAAGATACTCTAATGACCTAAAAATTAAAAATAAATTAGATAATTCTATTTCTTTCAGCTATTTTCTAAACATTGTAACAGAAAAATAAATTATGATGCCTATTGTTATTGAATATATTTAGACAAATAGAAGCGAACATACTTATCTGCTATGAAGTTCCTTCTTCAGGCAGGATTTGAAAGTGGGATACTTCTGGACTGTTTTATAACCCTGTAGAATAGAAGAGCAAAGTGTGCAAATGTACAGAAAGACAAATACAGTGTGATTTCACTTATATGTGGAATCTAAAAAGTCAAACTCATACAAGTGGAGAGTGGAATGTTAGTTACCAAAGGCTCGAGGGCTGGGAATTGGGGAGGAGAGGGGAGAAGTTGACCAAAGGATACAAAGTTCCAGTTAGACAGGAGGAATATGTTTTTCAGATCTATTGCACAGCAAGGTGACCATAGTTAGTAATCACGTATTTCATATTTTAAAACTGCTTTTAAAAAGCACGCTTAAAATGTTCTCACAACAACAAAATAAGTATGTGAGCTGATGGATTTGTTAATAAGTTTGATATAGTCTTTTCACTACATATATATATATCCCAAAACATCACATTTACCCCATAAATACATATTTATATACTATTATTTGTTGGTTAAAAATAAAAAATGTGCAAATGCAAATAAAATGCTAAAGGCCACAGGTATGCAATAAATAAATAAAAATAAAAACACAACAATCAAGAGAGCAATAGTGTCAAACATTTGTAGCATAGTTTATATTTAATTTGATCTTGCTACTCTAACATTTTTGAGGCAAAATAAATCATTTTCAGTGTATGTTGTTTCAGGTACTTCTGGCATCATCTAAAATGTTAACAGCTAACCACTAGGTGGCAGTTAAGTACACAGCATCTTTACTCAAGCAGCTTGGACTTCAAAGTCATTAAAAATCTTTAAAATCATTGTCTAAGATGAATCTTGAGTTTTTGTATATATAACCTTTTCTCTTTTAAAATGTGTAATACTGGCTGGTGTGGTGGCTCACGCCTGCAATCCCAACATTTTGGGAGGTCGAGGCAGGCAGATTACTTGAGGCTAGAAGTTTGAAACCAGCCTGGCTAACATAACGAAACCCCGTCTCTACTAAAAATACAAAAAAGTAGTGGGGGGTGGTGGTGCGTGCCTATAATTCCAGCCACTCAGTAGGCTGAGGCAAGAGAACCCGGGAGGCGAAGGCTGCAGTGAGCCAAGATCGCACCACTGCACTCCAGCCTGGGCGACAGAGCAAGACTCTGTCTCATAAAAAAAAAAAAAAAAAGTATAAAACTTAACGATATTCTTTTTTGACAGAGGGAAGATTGAATATTCTAGCTCTTAATTTTACTAGATTTTTTTCTCTTCTTCTATTTGTGGATATTCATAATTCATTAGCAGTGTACACATTTATTCATAACTGTATTTCTAGATTTAAAATATGTTTTTTGGGGAAAAAATCACTGAATTTCAGGTAATTATATTTTTACTATAAGATTTCAATAGATTAAAAAATGTTAACTTATTTTTCATATTAAAAAGTACTGACTATGCAGTGATTTAAGGGCCTCAAGTTGCCTAGAGGAAATCTGTCTCATTTAAAATGAGAAATAGTGGCCAGGTCGGTGTCTCATGCCTATAATCTTTGTACTTTGGGAGGTTAAGGCAGGAGAATTGCTTGAGCCCAGGAGCTTAACACCAGCCAGGGCAACAGTCTAGAGTCATTTTTAAATTTTTAATCTATAAATAATAGTATATAAATATGTATTTATGGGATAAATGTGATGTTTTGAGATATATATATATATATATATATATATGAATGATTATATTAAACTTATTAACAAATCCATCAGCTCACACACTTATTTTGCTGGGAGGACATTCTAAATGCACTTTTAAAAAGCAGTTTTAATTGCTACTTAAAAAAAAAATTATAAATTAGCCAGGCATGGTGGCATGCACCTATAGTCCCAGCTACTTGGGAGGCTGAAGCAGGAGGCTCACTTGAGCCCAGCAGTTCTAAGCTGCAGTGAGCTGTGACCATGCCTCTGCACTCCAGCCTGGGTGGCAGAGTAAGACTAAAGGAATAAATAAAATAAAATAAAATGACAAATAGTGATATTTATTTGTATAGTAACAAGTCCAAAAAGCTAACAGGCAGACTAAATTTTCTGAAAACATTTGGCAACATTTTTCCTCCACAAACTAGGATGAAGACATTAGATTAATTGAATACGAAAATAAATTATTATAAGGTCAAACTGATTTTACATTTTTAAAAAAGCATTCTCTTTATCACCTCAAAAAATGTTTTTTCAAGGGCACTAACGCCTATGTTTTTTTCCTTTTCAAATAGCGCACTCATGTTTACATCCTTAAGAAATCAAGATAAGTTATTTCTCAACTTAGATGGATTTATTTCCCTCAGACTTTAAAAGGATATCAATAGGTCTAAAATGTGTAGGTTTACCCGGAATCCTCTATGGAGTCTGTCTTTCATAATTCCAATAAATTCTTTATAACTTAATTGATCATCTTTGTCAACATCAAAAATCTTGAAGACAGTATTCACCAAATGCGGTGAAAGTCTGAGTCCAGTAGCTACATAGACGGCACGCTTAAATTCATCTAGAAAAATGTTACACAGGAAAAGAACAGACTGTTATTATTTTTATAATATGTGTTAATTACTAGAAAGGTTGTAAAAAAGTTGTTTTCTAAATGTGAATCATGATCTGATATAACACATGGCTTTTCATTAATCATGCTGTCTTTTAGGTAATACATATTTTGGGGGTTTAAATGAAAACAGCCAAACAGCTTGGGTTAATAATGCATGCATATTCAATAAATGTTTAATGAGCACCTACTATTGGTGACAGATACTTCAGAAGTTACTAAGATGAATAGGTTTTCAAGAAACTTACAGTTCAGATGGGAGATGAGACCCCTGCCCAAATAATCATTGCACAGGGCCACACAAAAAGTACCAACAAAGTGCTATGAAAATCTGGAGATGAATGATCACTGCTGTGTGTAGCATAGAGCAGGGAGAGAAAGACAGTGGTTAGGAAAAGGCTGTGATTTTTATCTTTGAGCTGAATGCAAAAGAACAGTTTCAGCTCATAGAGATGACAGAAATGGCAGATGAGATGACATGAATGAACTAAGGCATGAGGGGAGGTGGGAGGGCACAAAACATGTTCAGAAAACAGTGAATCTGATCTGGGTGGAGCTGGGAACATCTAGTATCTGGAGAAGCTCTGCACAAAGACTCTGAGGCAGGGAGCCAGAACATTCTTCAACAGGCAACTGGAAAATATAAGAGTTGTCCACTGCGGATGTGTCATAGAAAAGTTAAATTTTTAAGAAAAACTATTCTGTCAGGTGTATAGGAAATATCAAAGCAGAAAGTAGCTAGTGGCAGGATTGCCACTTTGGTGACTGCAGGAATATTCCTTTTAAGGGATAATAATTTGAATAAAGATACTTGTGGTGGCAAAAAGGGATAGACGTATTTTTAGCACCTGCAAGACAGGTGACACCATCAATTTTTTTTTCATTACCCAGTTCTAAAAAAAGAACAACTTTTCCATTCTGAACCCGGTAACCAGATATTGATTTGTTTCTTTACACACTGATTAGGTTTATCATGGCAGTAAAGGCTAGTCTGTCAAGGTGGAGTTCCCAAAGGTTTTGGCTTTAAAACACTAAAATGGGTTGGGAAGATGCCTTATTTGAACATCTAGACTACAGGAAGGGTAAAACGTAAAATTTTTCAGGTTTCTCTTGTTCAACGAATAAATGAATAAGGCCATATAATGAAATCAGTATCTATGTTCTTGGGAAAGAGATAATTCTCATCAGTACTTAGGGACTGCAGTTTGGCTTCTCTCTAGAACATAATAATAAAAAAACAAAGACTGTCCTCTGGGATTTAAGCTTGTGGATGAACATATATTAAGTTATGGCAGAGACAGGTATATCACCTTAAAGATAAACAAAGTCCCCATATGGCAAGAATTTTTAAAAAGGACATGGCCATGAGGGGAGGGAAGATGATCACAGCCACAGGATCCTAGGAAAAAGACTTGGCTTTTTCTACAGGCTAACCGACAGGCTGTTAAGACAGCTGGCTCTGAGGACACCGGCATTCTGAATTCGGTGACCACTGTATTTCTTTGAAAATTACGCAAAACTGATGCTCAATTTTACAGGTTAGTTGGTTAATATAAGTCCATGGCTAAGAGGTGGCTCTGCTGAGAAAAATTCCAGTTTCTGAGTCAGCAGGCACTAAATTAGTAAAATAAATCCATCCTGTGAGAATATGGCATGACCAGCTGGCTCTTCCATAGGTAGACACAAGTCCCTCAGTGTCACCCAGTGGCCATGAGGTTTCTTCCTCATGACTGTTTTAAGTACTAGAACTGATTTGTCACTGAAAGTATACACCAGACTTTCACACACAAGTTGATAAGTGATATGTCACATTTAATTAATTAGTTCCAAAATCTCTAGAAACAATGTAGGATTTTTTTTTTTTTTTTGCTTTTAATTTTTGTAGATCATTACTTACCTTGCCCTATGGAACGACTTGCAAAGTTATACATATTCAGAGCTATTGCAAAATCTTCTAGGTTGTTTAAAAACTGGAAAAATGACCTGAATTCATCAAATGTGATGCCCTGTATAGGGAAAATAAATGAAAATACATTTAGCATTGCCAAATTTATTAAAATAAGTATCAACACATAAGAGAAATAAACAGATTAAGCATTTGCAATGTATCTTGTAGCTAAACATTTCCAGGCCACATTTTGAAGTTGTTCTCCAACTGGAAGGTAAAATTCACTCAGACTTACTTTCACTGGGTAGTGCTGCTACCATTACAATAATAGGGAAAATATTTTTTAAACACTGTCATATCAGCACAAAATTCCAAAAAAAAACTGCCAATAAAAAAGAATTAAAAAGTTTCAATTTTGCAAATCCTCTATTTGAGACCTGATTTTTTTTAACCTTTAAAGTAAATACGGTAATAAAGAAAAAAACAAAAAAAGCCAAAAACAAAGTTTCCCCTGCAGAGGTACTACTCAAATGTGATTCAGCATTAGGTCACGAATATCTTTATAATGACAATGCAAAATCAAAGTGCTGACTCCGAGTCAAAGCAGCCTATTCACACTTGCTCCTGTCACTATAGCACTGCCAGGGCAGGAGCAGGAAGTGCAGTGACCTCAGAGACACAGTTCTGGGCGCCTCCACACGAGGCTGGTGTGGGATCATGTAAAGGATTGGTAGTCAGGGTGGCCTCTTCTGGAATGTCATGTGTATAAACTGCAATTTTTGCCATTGGTGTTACTTCAGTTGAATAGGGAAAGTCTTTTAAATAAGTACAATGTATCTCAGAGAATACATATTTGGACAAGAGAAGGTGCATTTAGTTAATGTGTTTGTTCTCAGCAAATTAACATAATTGAGAAAGACAGAAGAGCAGAAGGCTGAGTTTAGACCTAACAAATTCTTAGTTTAATAGGAGGGTGAATGAGGAAGGGTGACGAACAAGGCAATGTTGGAAGGCCAGGGAAGGAACCACAGGGGTCTAGTTTCATATAAGCCAGCTACTGATTAGATCAAATGATTTTTACCCAAACACCCAACTTTTGGTATATGTTACTTCAATTAACAACTCATCTTTTACTTGCAACGTGAGATCCTTACTGTCTTTTGTCCTCACATTTTTTACTTCCTCTTTCCTTATATTCATTTATGGCCATTCCAATCCTGGATCCTGCTTTGTGACCCTATCCCACCCATCATGTTTGAATCGGTTAGGAGGACTGTACCAGAAAGTTTGTCTTGATGTGGAGAGCTTGTTGCCAAAAAAAAAAAATTAAATTAAAAAAACTGGTCACTGCTGTGGTTCTGCACCAGTTTATGCTATGACCTGCTAATATTACAGCAGTCTCTGGGTGACAGGCTACTGTTGGTAGGAGTAAAACACACAAGGATGGGATATTTTTAAATAAAGGGCAAACAAAATATCAATATATTGGGGTCAGGCTTGAAATTAAGAAATAAATTTTAAAATGACAGATTACAATGTTGAACTTCCAAACTTTTAGATTTTTCAACACATGGTTCTCATGTTTGGGAAGACACGTCAAATTCAGAACCATACAGTCATTCTTTTGGTATAGATTAAATACTTTGTGTTTAGAAATACAAAATTATAAAATAACAAATGGAACATTTATTTTGAGGGAGATAATTTGAAGCAATGTTTCTTAATGGCCTGAGAGGGACAGACAGTCTGGGAGAGGGACAGAGAAAAAAGGTGTGGCCATTTCTTCTCTTTACCATCCTTGCCCCCAGAATCACTACTTAAACCATCAGGACTTAAATGGAATTTTCCCTGTTAGAAATAAGGTGAAAAGAAGCAGCTTATATGCTAACAAAAATAAAACAATTATAACTCAAAAGTTGAAAGCATCAAAAAATACATGCACTGAGAATACAGAAATACACCCAAATATCTATGGTCAACTCACTTTCAATAAGGATGTTGATGTGGTCTGGCTGTGTATCCTCACCCAAATCTCATCTCAAATTGTAATCCCCACAAGTTGAGGGAAGGAGGGACCTATAATCTCCACATGTTGAGGGAGGGAAGTGAATGGATTATGGGGGCAGTTCCCCCCATGCTGATAGTGGGTGAATTCTCATAAGATCTGATGGTTTTATAAATGGCAGTTTTTCCTGTGTGTTCTCTCTCTCTCTCCTGCTGCCTTGTTTTCTCTCTCTTCTCCTTTGCCTTCTGCCATGATTGTAAGTTATCTGAGGCCTCCCCAGCCATGTGGAAATGAGTCAATTAAACCTCTTTCCTTTATAAATTACCCAGTCTCAGACATCTCTTTATAGCAGTGTGAAAGTGGACTAATACAGTGTCAAAAATACCATTTATTGGGGAAGGAACTGTTTCTTTCATAAGTGGTGCTATGACAACTGGATATCCACACACGAAAGAAAGAAGCTAGACCCTAATTTCATACCGCTTATAAAAACTAACTCAAAACAGATCAAAGATCTAAATTTAATAGGTAAAGCTGTAAGACTTACAAAATAACCACACAAAACTTCATGACCTTGAATTGGCAACAGCTGCTTAATTACGACACCAAACACATAAGGAACAGAATAAAAATAGATAAACTAGACTTCATCAAACTAAAAACATGTGCATTAATGAACATTATCAAAATTAGCTGGCTGTGATAGCATGAGCCTGTACTCCTAGCTACCTGGGAGGCTGAGGCAGGAGGATCATTTGAGCCCAGGATTTTGAGGCTGCAGTGAGCATGATTGTGCCGCTGCAATCCTGCATGGGCAACAGAGTAAAGGCCCTCTCTGTAGAAAAAAATTAGAAATAAATAATAAATAAAAAGAAAGTGAAAAGACAATCCACAAAATGGGAGAAAATATTTGCAAATCATGTATCTGATAAAGCTCTAGAATCCAGTTTATATAAAGAAGATGTACAAAGCAGTAACAAAAAGATAAACAGCTTAATTTAAAAATGGGCAAAGGACTTGAAAAGTCATTTCTCCAAAGAAATGGCCAATAAGCATATAAAAAGATAATGAATATAATTATTCCTGGGAAAATACAAATCAAAACTACATGTGCACATTTATTCATAGCAGCACTACTCACAATAGCCAAAGGTAGAAATAGCCCAAATGTCTATGGAAGGATGAATGGATAAACAAATTGTAGTATGTACATAAAATGAAAATTATTATTCAGCCACAGCAAAGAATAAAATACTGATATGTGCTACAATGTGGATGAACCTCAAAAATACTATCAGACCAGGGATGGTGGCTCACCCCCGTAATTCCACTACTTTGGAAGGCCGAGGTGGGAGGATCACTTGAAGTCAGGAGTTTGAGACAAGCCTAGGCAAAACAAACAAACAAACAAAGAAACAAACACCAAAACCCTGTCTCTATGAAAAAAAAAAAAAAAATTAGCCAGGCAGCTACTTGGGAGACCAAGGTGGGAGGATCACTGGGGCCAAGGAGTTCGAGGCTGTGGTGAGCTATGGTTGCACCACTGCACCCCAGCCTGGGTGACACAGAAGGACCCCGTTTCTTAAAAAAACTAAATAAAAGTGAATAATTTAAAAATACTATGAAAGAAGGCAAACAGAAAGGTTATATGCTGTATGATTCCATTTACATGAAATATCTAGAATAAGTAAATCTACGGAGACAGAAAGCAGAGTGATGATTGCCAGGGACTGAGGAGAGAAGGAAATGGGAAGGGGCTGCTTAATAGGTATGGGGCTTAGTTTTGGTATGATAAAAATGTTTTAGAAGTAGACAGAAGTGGTGGTTATACAATATTGTGAATTCACTAAATCCCACTGAATTAATCAGTTTAAAATGGTTGATTTGATGTTACACAAATTTTACCTCAACAAAATAAAAAACACAACACTAGAAAGAGGAAAAGACCAACTCGAAAACTTCAAAAAAATCATTACAATATACTACTGACTAAATACAAATGGACATTCAGAAAACATGGTCTTATGGGGGCTTTCAAGTGTGTATAAGCCATGTTTGTTTTCAGCACAAAATTCATGCTAATCCCATAACTTATGCCACTATGTATACACTGTTCAAAGTTTATTGGTAACTGATATAAATGGCAACTATATAATAACTTTTAGAAAAATAAATGAGTTTAAAAGTTTAGGAGAAATAAATCCAAACTCTAAAGTTTACTGGCTGAATGACATAATGTAAGCCAGTTAAATCTTTCTGAATATCCATTTCCTTAAAGCTTAATAACAATAATTATATTACTTTCTTGTTAATATTTGTATTACATGGTTATGATGAGAAGCCATCTTTCCATCCCTTCTGGTCACTATCTACATTTTCTCCTAGATAAGTTTACCTAGTTCTACGACATTTAAATGTTTTTATTTATTTAATATGACAATATATTCACTTGTTCAAAATTCAAAAGGCACAAGAGATTGTATAGCACAAAATCTCCCTTCCACCCTTAGCCATGTAGTTTCTTTCTTTAGAGAAACCAATTTCTAGTTCTGTGAATCCTTCCAGAGTTAGCATAAGCTTTTTATACACTACAAACGGCTGTAAATCATGCTCTTTTCACACTTACTGTATCGTGGACATTGTTCTACACTAAGTAAAGAATTTTCTTGATCTCTTTTCAGTTGCACCTTAATCCATTCTATAGATATATCATGACATATTTGATCAGCAACTTTCTGAAAGACATTTAGGCATTGCCAATCTGTTGCTATTACAAACAACATTATAATGAATAACCTTGTACATGTGCCATTTCATCATAAGTGAATATATCTGTAGGTAAAATTCATAAAAACAAATAAGCTTTAAGTTCTGCATTTTAAAATACCAGCTATCCATCAATTAACAGGAGTTCGATGTAATATATATATGCATACATATACATAAAATATATTTGTATAAGGAAATAAGCAAATGATACAGTATGTTAGAATATGATAATGTGATGGAAATAAAAACAGATTAATGTAGGAAGGAATAGGGAATGCCAGGAGAAGGAGTATCATTTACATAATAGATAATATATTATTCATATAATAGGCTATTATTTATATTTTAGGTTAGAAACGGTAGGCATCATTGAGAAATAGCATAACGAGCATGTGGATATTAAGGGAAGAGCATTCTCCTTAGAGAGGACAACATATACAAAAGCCCCAAGAGAGCAGATGTGAGACGTGGCTGGTGCAGAGTGAGTGAGGAGGATCAGAATATAGGAAGTGAGGTCAAAGGTAATGAGGGAGCAGTGTGTGTAGGATCCACTGTAAGGATTTTGGCTTTTACTTTGAGAAGAATGGAGATCTTACTGTGGCATGATCTAAATTACAGTGAAAAGCATTTCTGTAAATGCTAAATGCAGAACAGATTGCAGGGAGGCAAAGTCGGAGGCAGAAGGATGATCTGGGAGGCAACTGCAAAAATCCAGGTAGAATGGTGACTTGGGTGGCAGCAGCGGAGGTGGCTAAGAGTGGTTAAATTCTGATATGGGTATTATCAGTAGGATTTGTTGATGGACTGATTTTATGTAGAATGTGAAATGAAGGAGTCCAAAATTTTAGCCACAAGAATTAAGAAGAATGGAGTTTCTATGAACTGAAACAGGGTAGATGGTTTGTGGAACAAGTTTTATGGGAATGATCAGAAGTTCAGGTTTGCAACCATTAAGTCTGAGATATCTACTGGTTCTTCAAGTGGAGATGCTGAGTGGGCAGTACAGTGTAAAAGCCTGAAATTTGGGGGAGAAGTTTAAGCTGGAGACAATGTGGAAGTTTATACACTAAGGACTACTAATCAGTAGTCCTGCATGCACCCTTGACTGCTACATTCACATATCCAACTGGCCTGCTTAATTCTTCATTTAGATATCTATTTAAAATCTCAAATATAACTGGTCCCTAATAAAACTCTTTGATTCTCTCCTAACCCCAAATTCATGGTTGTAAATGGCACTGGTTCAGCTTGTGGTTCAAGCCAAAGCCCTAGGAGTTCCCTGTTCCTCTTTTTCCCTTATACTGAATTATAATCCATGAACAGGTACTATCAGCTCTACTTTTTAAATGATCCAATCAATATCTGACTCCTTTTCCCTACTCTTACCCTGGTCTAAGCCATGCTTACCTATTGCCTGGGCACCTATAACAGTACTTTAAGCTGTCTATTCCTTTCAAAGGCAAGCCACCTAAAATCTATTCTGTTTTGTAGCAGCCAAGACATCTTTTGAAACATGAATCAGATTTTATCTGGCGCATGAATTAGACCACATCTGAGTGCCATAGATGGTTGTCAGTACTTGCTGAATAAATATTTTTTGAATGAGCATCATGCCTATGCTCTAAAGCAAGGTGCACAGCTTTTTCTCTAAAGGGCCAGAGAGTAAATATTTTAATTTTTGCTGACTACATGGTCTCTGTTGCCTCAACTTTACCATCATGGTACAAAAACAGTTGCAGACAATATATTAAATGAATGAGCATGGCTGTGTTCCAATACAATTTTACGTACAAAAATAGGAAGTGAGGCAGTTTGCTGACTCCTACTTTAAAGTTTAAGTACTATAGTGGTTTCTCGTTACTCTTAGAGTCACTATTCGAATAAAGTCTAAACTTCTTACCTTAGCCTACAGAGTCTTAAAAGATTTGACCCATATCTACCTCTCCTTACTCATCTCCTCCAATTTTCCTGTCCACTTACTTTATTTTTTGGCATTTTCTCAAATAAACTAAGCTTCTCTGTCCTCAGGCCCTTGGTATTTGCTGTTACCTCTACCTGGAAGACTCTTTACCCAGAACTTTCCATAGCTTATTCCTCACAAAAGCTACCTCTTAACTCTTCAGCAAAGCTCTTCCTGACAGTCTACCTTCTTTTCCAGTCCCCGTGACTCTTGCTCTCTTTCATAACATTTATCAGTATCTAGAAGTATGTCATTTTTTTCGCTTGTTTATTGTGTCTCTCCGCTAAGATATATTTCCACGAGAGAAGTACTTTGCTTATGTTGCCACTTTAACCCCAGTAGTTAGAATAAAGCCAGGTAGATGCTCAATAAATATCTGCTATGTAAGCAAATGAAAATGAAAGTAATTAAAAAATCTAAAGTGCTATTCAAATATTAGTAGCTATTATTCTTCTGGAGAGAAGGAGATGAGATGGAAGGAAGGGAAAGTGTTAAGTAGGTGGAAGGAAGGGAAAGACATAAGTAGAGTGTGGAAAGAATATCACAGGCTTAGAAAGCCTTGGATATGAATTCTTAGACAAGTGTCTAAGTACCTGAAAGCCTCAGCTTCTCCTGTTCTAAAAGAAAGATGCCAAAGAAAGCTGTCAAGCCTGGAAGGTTGCTCTGAGGATTGATGAGGTAATGTAGAAAAAATAAATCAATGAGAATCCATTCTGGTTCATGTGCAAATTTTCCCATTTCTACAGTAATCATTTGTGGTGCTTCAGATACTTCTAGAAATTAGAAGTTTTCAGAAACTGAATATAACTTAAAGAAACCTAACCTTTTAAGTTACAGATTTTAATATTTCCATTTAGTAAAAGCAAAAAAAAAAAAAAAAAAGCAGATTCAAGGCCCTAAGTAATACCCCAGTAGCTGAAAAATTGCACTACTAGGGTTAGTAAAATTTTCAATGTTTATTTTTAGGGAAGTAACTATGAATTGGAAAAATTCAGTTTAACATGGAAACAGATAAAAAGTACTCTAATTCGGTGATAATGTAAACTAATTGCCAAATGCATCAAGTCCTTTTTTTTTTTTTTTTCATTCCTTAGGGGACATGGAGAATTGTTAACATTGTCACAGTGTTTCCATTCTAAACAAAGTCAAACTATTTGCAAATTTTTCTTGGATGATTAACCTGATCCTTGTATAAACACAAATAGAAGGCAATATATCTAAAACATCCCATGCTTATAACACTAGTTCTATTTGGTTGCAATGATGCATTCAAATACCACTAGATAATGCAACTGTTCAGAAGTGCTGACAACACATTTGTTACTAAACAAATAGACAATCAGTTGTCCCAGGTTCTTAACCATTCATGCCATCCAAACTCTTTGAAAAACTTGACTTCAGCCGATGATAAGATCACTCACTCATCAATGGTGGTCTTCAAATGACCTTTTATTAAGGGTGTTACGGAAAGGAATAGAGTGTGACAGAAATGATGTCAACATAAACTGTTTTTTATACGGTGATGTTTTGGTAGTAGTCAAAGCATATAGCTAAGTGGAATTCTCCTGAAAAATTATATTGTTAATTTGAATAAAACAACTGCTAATAGCCTAAAGGATTTTCAAAATACCTAAGAAAAATGTACATATCTACCCAGAATTTACAATTAATTCATTTATTAAAATGTAGCCAGGGCACTTAGGACACAGAATGAAATACATCTAAGACATTTTTTAATCCACAGAGAAGCAAAAGAACTAACAAAAGGGCAATGTGTTTTATAGGCACATATTACAAAACAGTAACATAACCAACTAAATATAAGGATTAGATACCTTTTCTTCAGGTATACTGTAACGCACATTTTCTAAAAATACTGACGTATTTTCCACATTTGTATATCGTAAAAGAATATGAGCAAAATCTTCTTCACTGATGGTATTCATTCCATTAGAGTAGGAAAGGAATTCTATTTCTAGAACTTCTGTTTGGAGATTATCCATGAATCTATGACAAAAATGTAATAAATAATGAAAAAGATAAATGGAGAGTAATGGTAACAGGAAATGATTAAATACTCAGTGTCCCAGAACAGGTTACATGAAAATAATTGTATGATGACACAAAGATTAATAAATGTTCCTCCCTGTAAATGAGAATGAAAAGAGCACATGATTTGTGAGGCTTTACCACTTAATGACTGCAGCACCTGGGGCAAATAACCTAGCTTTTCAGGGGTTTAGTTTCCTCATCTATAACATGAAGATAACAAAAGTAACTTCCGGAGTAGCAATGATACTTAAACTACTTGTTATTATCACCGTGGCTTATTGAGAGTAAGAAATTGGCAACATACTTTCTTTTCAATATACAGGAGATAACAATCAATCTAGATATCTGGAATTTAAAAAAATTCAGTAACTTCCTGTTATAATTATCAATATAACAACTGGTATGTAGGTACTGATAAATGTGAGTATTTATTACAAAGAGTATCTTATTTAAGATTAAAGTAACAAAGAGGTGAGTATTGCTGTACTGACAATTTCTAAAGAGGCTTCTGACTTCAGTTTGCTAATAATTTTTAAGAAAAATATAAAAATGAGCTCACCTATAAAAATCTTCAAAGTTGAGCTCAGCTTTTCCTTTCTTTCCAAAAAAGTGTACAAGAAGTGTAGTATCTGTTACTAAACTTGTGATGTCATCAGCACGCTTAAAAAAAAAATCACAATTTAAAAGTTAGCTTCAATAAAAGAAACAGAATAAGGATACCCAATATCTCTCAAAGGATTTTGTTATCAACATATAAGCATCAAGAATGTAAGTATATTAATATTGGAATGAAAAACATAGGCATATTAATACATGCAATTATAGTTAAAGCTCACACTTTAATAATAGAACTTTGAATGAAACTAATCTTTGTACTGAAAACTTTTTAGATTTAAGAAATGTTTAATCTCAAATTATGCATATAAGATTCTTTTAAATTATCTAAAATAATTGAAATCCTTTAGTGAACATCTATTCTATTTTTATTTAAGTAATTTAGTTTTGATTTTCCTAACCTGAAAAAAAATATTTTTAAATGATGTTCAAAAGAGATAAACTCTTCAGATATACTGAATATATGGGACTGACTCAAGAATGGTCCAAGATTCACAAAACAGCTTCCTTTAACCATTATATTCCATAACTATGATACTTTAAATGGATACTGTATTTCGAAAGAGAAAACCTAAAGTAATGACGTTGAAATTTATATTGTCTATAATTTTTCAAAGTCTTATGTAACTTGTCAAACGGATAAAAAATTAATTCCAGATGATTTTTCCTTTCCCACTCAAGTTAATAAACTAAGTTCCAAGTATTTTCTTAAAACTGCTTTGTTATAGTCCTTATAAAGTATAATGGCCTATGAAAATCATCCACCTTCCTTTAATGTAGCTTTATAGATCTTCCTTTTCTTTCCTTCCCTTCCTTCCTTCTTCAGTTGGCCTTTAACTCATTTCATAAACTCAGGTACAAAAAGCATAAAATTCTGTAATCCCAGCACTTTGGGAGGCCAAGGCAGGTGGATCACGAGGTCAAGAGATCGAGACCATCCTGGTCAACATGGTGAAACCCCGTCTCTACTAAAAATACAAAAAATCAGCTGGTCATGGTGGCACGTGGCTGTAATCCCAGCTACTCAGGAGGCTGAGGCAGGAGAATTGCCTGAACCCAGGAGGCGGAGATTGCGGTGAGCCGAGATCGCGCCATTGCACTCCNCCAGGAGGCGGAGATTGAGGTGAGCCGAGATCGCGCCATTGCACTCCAGCCTGGGTAACAAGAGCGAAACATCTCCAAAAAAAAAAAAAAAAAAAGCATAAAATTCAAAGGATTCTAACTCTCCTGTAAATCATCCTAGGAAATGTGAAAAAAAAAAGAGTTTAAATAATACATTTTTTATTCAAGAAAAATAGCTGTAGATAGGTACATAGTTTTATTTCTTCTTGTCCAGAATCCTGATGGTACTCCTCCATAGGAAACATAAGACAGAAAACAAATACTTCTCCACAAAGGATCAGTCTTCTGTGGTTGTTGATCAAAAGTCTCATTCACCCATCTTCCATACATTAACTTTTCATATTCCTTTGATTCCTCACAGCCCTCTTCCAAATGTTTCATAAAGATAGTGATTTTATCTTTCATAACATTTGTTGAATCTTTATTTCCTTTCTCCATGGACCAAACTTCTTCTCTTTTAATGAATAACATGGAGTAACAGAGATCACATCTGATCTCCCCTCCACATGCCCCTTTTTAATGCATTAAAATCTTTTTCTAAAGTGACTAAGTATTCACATCTCTCTTAAAAACTCCAGCATGTAGGGTGTCTATACTTTAAATTATCTAAAATTGTTGACATTCTTTAGTAATCATCTAAATATTCTATTTATATTTAAGTAAGTTTGGTAGATCTCTACAACTACTTCTCAGTTTATTTTGCTGAGAAATCCCAAGTATTCTCTGTAGCTGGGATACCTGAGAAGTTCTCTATAATATAACCAACTTATTTGAGGATCTGATAGTGGTTTGGTCTGTTTGCTGGGAGAAAAAAATACAGCCAGGTAGCCAAGTGTCACATACTATGTTTTAAATGCATTTTCTTGAACAAGCTTCTTATGAAAGTTGAGGAATATTAGTGGTGCCAGCCATGTGGGCTCCATAAGTAACGGGAGACTAGTATAATTGGAGTAGCTCTCAAAGGCATTACTTTCCCCAGGAGCTTTACGTTGAAGAGGCAACCTGCCCTCATAGAGAGAACAAGATTTAAAATTAGTGACCTGAGTCACTGACTTTTTTTTCTTTTTTTCTTTTTTTTTTTTTTTTTTTTTTTTTTTTTTTTTTTTTTTACCTTGAGCTTTCTTATCTATAAAATGGGAATAATCCTAACCATAACAACCATTTTGAGGATAAAGTTAAAATATAAGCAAACAAATGTTCTTATTAGTAGTCGTAAGATGCAAATAACTTTTGGGAAAAAAGAAATCTGACATTAATATAGACACTTTTTGTGATTTAACAGAGTCTAGCTTAATATGTTTATTATCTTATTATCAGCTCAAATTACTAGTAGGAGGAAGTATGTCAGAGGTGATTCCATGCCTGAGTGTGGCATGAGAATAGAGGCTCTCACCTCTATCTGGAAGCTAGAGGAATGGGATGGGAGGAAAGGAGACAGAGTGGGATCCAAAGGGGGAAATGTTTTTGAAAAAGTTGCTTACTTCACAAATAGGCAGTATTGTGGTGAGCAAATAGGATGAATTCAAGAGTCAAATAGCTGGCTTTCAGACACTTCTCATTATTTAAGTGACCTCAAAGAAGTTCATCTTTCTTAAGGAATAATAACAGTATCTATCTTGAAGGGTTGTGGTAAGGATTAGATAACACATTTAAGTCATTTAGCCTGTGACTAGGGTACTACAAATGCTCAATAAAGTGTTAGCTGTTATTATGTATTTTTGTCAAATATATTTCAGGACACTGAAAAGGGACTAGACAAGACAGAAAAGATAATAATGTTCAATCTTAATAAAAAAAGATTTTTACATTGTTCACTCTTACTTTTTGCTGTTGAAAGTACATATTATATATATCTGAAGAAAAAAAAAGCCTTAAAATGAGTGGCTACAGGAATACTAAAAGTAAATTCAGATAACATAATTAAGGAATGTTTTCTTACACTGTGGGATGTCCTTTTCAAGACACAGTATACTAAAATGAGATGGGTTTGTCTTATTCAGGTTTTAAACAATGACCTCATTCAGCCAGTTTTTCTCATGCCCACTGAGCAGAACAGACCTTCACTTAACAGTCTTTCAGTGTCAAAAATCTTATGAGATGTACGTTGCATTTATCCAGATAATCCAGATCCAATGAGGCATAAGTAACAATGACATCAGAGGAAAAAAATTGGAAAATGAAAACGGGGAAAACTTTTGCCCCATTTAGTGACACAGAGTACTGCTCAGTCACTGAAAACTATACCAGTGTCCTTGGTGTTCTAACAGTGTTACATAACAAATCACTCAATGACTGAGACAAAAATAGAGACTTTATCCCTGTGATTCTTGTGCTCATTGTTAAAATGAATTCAGGTGCTTTCATAACAAAGGGAGAAAAAGCCACAATAGAACCCCATGGGCTATTTATACAAAAGCCATTATCTTACTTTGATTAACAATTATTTAAAATGATTTCAATAATAAAATAAACTTGCATGAAACATATTAAACTATTAAAGGGTTTAAAATATTCTTTTAACATATTTTTATTGATTATAATGTGATAATATCTCTATGAGGTATACAAGGGCTGGAGGAAATCTTCAAGCTTTTGAGTTTGTTAATAAAGTTTTCGAATAATCGACTGAAATTTACTAAGAATATGTAATTTAAAGCAAATTTAAAGCAAAATTTTAATTTCATCTGTAGAACTCAAAATAGTGTTTATAATGTTGACACTGACAGAATGTATTCAACAGCTGCATAATATACTGCACTAAGAATTTATTATATATGATTTTGGTTAGAAAGTGGTCTTAACTGTGATATTCAAATTTTCATTATATGTTTTCACAATTGGAGACACAGAGTTTTACTGTAATTTCAAAAATCTATGGCTAGAAACAGCTCCAGACTAGAATGTGAAAGGCTAATATCCAGTTTCCCTATAATATTTACAGAGATTTTATCTCAATAATTACATATTAAATAAGTAACAAAGAAATATAATTACCAAATAGATTTCCAAGACTTCTTTCTGAACGAAATTGAATCCTGAAATGCTAATACTATAAACAATTCTATATTCCACTGGTAGTCACAGTAACCTATAAGGATTTATAATTACTTGTAACTGAACTGTAGTTAATTCTCAATTATTATTCTAATGTGGGAGGGTAGTAACAGATAATCCCCAAGTAATTATTTTATTTTGGAACACGATATAAGTTTTCTTTTCTTTTCTTTTTCCCCTCTTTCTTCTCTCCGTTAGATTTACTTTCATGAAATTTGATTCAATTCATTCATTAATTTAGCAGCTTAGGATCATAGTGTGGATTAATTATAGCCAAAAGTGTGCTGGCAAACTGAGTTATCCAGAAAAAAAAAAAAGACTGATTTGTAATGTTGGCCAGTTTCTGTGGTATTTATAGTCCTATAACTGCCACTTTCAAGTACCAAAGGGGTGTCACAGAATGTTTAGTTGGGAAGAAGTCTGCAGAATTAATTAGCTTTGGGAAGCTGTAAAAGCCTACCAGCTCCAGCCTATCTACAACAGAACCATATACATTTTCCAAAGATCTTACACAAATCATATGATTTTCTGAGTGCACAGGACCTGACTGGTCTTCTGATATTAAACTTCCCAAGATTTAAATTAAATTCAACATCGAATTAGCAGATTTTGTATAACTGAAAATGTCTACTAGAGTTAAATGGAATTAAGACGGTTGGAGGCTGGCAGGTGGATACTCTAGTATGGGAGAGAGACAACAATGATAGGACTTGATTTGATGCCTGGAAGCTAGGTCACAGTTGACTTGCAGGGAGTCTTAAGAGGTAATGTTCCCAGTTGCTCTTATTTTTAAGCACTGACTATTATAATGTACTTACAAAAATGATTACAAAAAAAAAAGTGCTTCTAAAATACCTGTAAATGGAACATCTGCCACTTCATACCTAAACATGGCTCATATTCAAAAGGTAACTTTAAAAGGTAATTGTTGGTCATAATTATATCACATTTGTATATCACAGATATATTAAATATAAGACAAAATATTTATTTGCTTTGGGACTTTAAAATTGAACAAGGGAAACAAAATTAACATTTTCAAGTGTTTGCCCTAATCTAGGCACATCAATAGAGTAACACTATATATATGGATAATAGAAGTCACAACTGTATCTAGTGTAGTTCTATAGATACTTTTAGGTGCAACTTTTAAAAGTTAAATTTAAAGTTTAGAAAAAGAAATGAGAAGGCCACTTTGAAAAGAGAGATAATGAAAAATAAATCTCAGTATTTATTGAAAAGTTTTTGTCTGGTAAGACTGTTAAGCTGCCTCTAATAAAGTTCTTAGGAAAAATTCTTAATAAGAAATACAAAACAGTGTTTCTAAGATACAGCCCATCTTTAAAAACTAGAAATCCCTATTGACAAGGGCATAAGAATGGGATAATGGAAGCAGTCTACTCCAATGCAGCAGTAAGATGCAGCCTAGTATCAAATTCAAAAACAGTAATAAAACTAAATAAGGTTGGTCTGTTTTTTATTTTCACTATGCACTGGCAATCTTAATGTCAAGGTAAAATATTCCTCCCTTCCTTGACTGACTGTTCCTACCATACCTTCTCACCCTCTCATACCTCTAGCCTTTGGTAAGCCACTCATTATTAATATTAGGAAATTTGTTTAAATCTAACATAACTTTGAAGGAATCTTTTACTGGGAGAAACATTTCAGCATTTCATGTAACATGGTAAATTGTAAGCGTAAAAGATTCAGTGAAACTTTAAAATATATATATATTTATATGTGTGTATATATATAATAATTTCTAGAAAGTAATTCTTAAGTAAAAAGAAACAGCATTTCCTTTTAATTAAGTTGAACTGTCAAAGCTGAGGTATTCAAATACAGTTTATGTATAGTAATTATTGCTGTACTAAAAATGGAAAATGTAACATATATTTTGGGTTTCATCACTATGACTAAAATGAAATGAGGACTAGATTAACGAAATGGCAAATAGTACAAGGACCTTGTTGAGGTTTCATTATACCTCTGCGAGGTCTGAAAAGAGTGCTTGGCTTGTGTTACGTCTCAGTGTATCCCAATAGCTTCTGGAGACAAGTTCTTCAGCATCTGTTTTAATTACCTGTAGAAGTTTTAAGAAGCACAACTGAAATCTGAAGAATAGTCACAAAGAATAATTTATACACTTTATATCTAACCAACCTTGAAAAGAAAACACATTAGCTTACCTTTTTTTGTTTTGTTTTGTTTTGTTTTCTGCTGTGCACAACAGTATTGTATTACGCTGCTGGTAACTCACGTACTTTCAAAGGTGTAATGGTATATAACCACTATTTCTAAGTGCAATGTAGCTTTGTCGAAAACAATCAAATTCTTCGATCCCTCCCTCTGCCCTTCTACTGAAAGGTGTATAACTTCTAAGAAAGAGTGAAAAAAATTCTATTCACACCTTGTGTAAAGTAAATTTGTTTAGAAAATTTTTGGTAACTTTATAGCAACCTATTAAAAGATAAATTATTGTTGGCTATCATACATCTTGCTAGTGTATCAAAGATTCAAATCTCCATACTTTTGACAAACAAAGTTTAAATTCATCCGAAACTTGTCAAAAAGAATCAGACCTGTTTTAAGTCAAAGCACTCAAAGCCACTTGAGATTTGGTATGTATGTCTATTGTGAATGGTTAAGATACTTCTTATTCTTTATTACAAGGACAAGATACTAAATTCTATCTGATAATAGAAGGAGATATCAAGAAGTGTAGATTAAGAAGTGTAGTCTAATCCCCCTAGAAGATGTCAAACTGCAAGCCTAACTTGGATCTCCATAAACAAAAATAATTAAACACAGTTTCTGTCAGGATTAATCAGGGAAGATTTCACAGGTTCTCAGGTGGTCTTCTGGTTGATGTGAGATGAAAATGCTGCATTGGGTACTCAAAAGTGACTGGATGATAACAGAACTTCTCTTTCTTTCATTTTGTGTTAATCTTTAAAAGTCCAGTGCTACTAATAAAATTACATGCATCTAGGAATTATTTCAAAGATATCCTAAGTTTTAATTCACTATTATTAACTAGAAACACTGCCCTCTGCTTATGTTTTAATAAAATCTTAATGTTAATAAAGCATTATTTAGGAGGAACCCTTTACATAACAGACATAAATATTACCATAACTATAAATGCAGCAAATTGACAGAGAATCTGCACCACTCCCTTTACTAATTATATAAGCTTTAAGCTGTTATAAACTAAACAGGTAAAACTAGCGAAAAATATAACTAATACAGTTCATTTTCTTTTAAATAGGTATGGAACAATCTCAATAAAGAATAGCTAGATTAAATGCTTAGTCTGAAAATATTATTCACATATTTTGAATGTGGATGCATTTTAAAACTGCATCTCAGAAGGTTAGCATGTGATAAAGAAAGGGATCATTAAATCCACCAAAGTAGAAAATAAGGCTTACTGTGCGCTATTAGGAGAGTAATAGGAATGATTCACTTTGTGAAGCCATGCCTCGTCCTTACTTCCAAACACTGTCCTCTCTCTCTCTCTCTCTCTCTCTCTCTCACACACACACACACACACACACACACACACACACAAAAATACATATTTACAACATATTAAGAGAGAAAATTAGTTTAACCAAACATATATTTTGTAGATAAGAAAAAGAAGTAAATATATTAAAATATATTAATTATCTCCAAATGATGGGGTTAGGGTAATTTAAATTTTCTTCTTTTTGCTTTCCCATATTTGAAAATATTTTCAAAATGTGTATTTATCTATCAGGATAATATACAACTTTTTAATTTTAAAAAATCTTATTTAGCCGCTGCAGAAAGCTTTCCAGTTCATTATTTAGCCTCAGGGATTTATGCTAGAATATACTACTGAATTGCTGTAACTGGATATCTTTGTTTTTGTTTTATCTTACATCATTTTTAAAATAATTATAAAGTTTCTGAGGGCAGAAACAATATCCTTACAGCAACTACTGCTGCAGGAAAAAATAGCTAATAAATCAGTGATATACCTAGCATACTCACTGATTCCTATAGATATATCTGTTCTGGAGATAGTTTTAAATTTTTTAATCAATAATTTGAATGATGAAATTAAGAGTAAATTCTCAGAAATGCAAACTAGTAGGTAGTTTTATCACCAAGAAAATATAATATAAGGAGGATATTTTACATAAGCTTAAAGTAGCAATGAAAATCAGACTAGATTTTAACAGCAAGAAATGCAAAGCAAATACAAAACCAGAACATATTGATTCATACAGGCTAAGTAAGGAAAGGCTGATACAGAAAAATGCCCAGGCGTAACTGGGCACTGTGAAGGCTGTGAAACAGGTAACTATGATGCTTTGATACGTAACTAGTAGGCAAATCTGCAAAGACTTCCTGAAGTTTTCTCGGTTATCTTTGTTTGTTATCTGAGCTACTGGCCCCTTTACCAGATGTCATGTTAAGTGTGTCGACATTCATTGGAAGAGGTAAAAGAATAAACAGGTAGGTAGCCAGAACTTCACAAATGAATGGCACAGGCAAAATGATGTCCTGGATGTAGTGTGCCCTGAAAGTCTGACACATTTTTTGCTTAAGTTCAGAGTCTATCATTGACAGAACTTCCTTAAACTTTGTAGTTTTGGTCAAAATTTTCCAATGCCTTTTTGTGTGAGCCAAAGCAAGACCCCATTCAAGGCAGTCCATGATACATATGACTGAAAGGGAGGGAGAAAGGAAGAAAGAAAGGAAGGAAGGAAATAAAAAAGGGAGGAAGCAAAGAAGGAAATAGAGAAGGAAGAAAGGAAGGAAAAAGGAAGTTAGGAGGAAAGAAGACTGATTTAGAGATGATGGTTAATATATCACTGTGGTAAGCACAATAATGGCTCCCTAAAGTTGCCCATGTTCAGACACGCAAATACCCTGTCTGAATAAATGGTCTGAGAAGGTATATTCAGAGATTAAACAAACTAGGGGAAAAATTAAGTAACAGCTCATAGGAACAGACAGTAAACTGTCTTTGCTATTAGTGATATTTGAACATAGACACACACACACGCAAATTAAAACTATATCTTTATAATTTGTGTCACTGTGACAACCACGGCCCTAAAAGCTGTAATCTGAGACTTATTTAAAGTTACATGGGACTTCACCCTAGGTATGTCATAGGAAAAAAAGAAAAAGAAAACCAAACACAATCCTCCCGGGAAGAACATACCCATAATCTAGTCCTTAAAGAATCTGAACAGAGACATTCTAATAAATGTATGCTCACAACGCAAAATTGCTAAAGACATAAGAACATAAGCTACCCTAAATGAGACCCAGCAGAAACAAACAGAACCAGATGTTCAGACTTTTAATACTGAAATGATTAGACATGGAATATAAAATAAGTTTGATAACTTTAAAAAGTATGAAGCTACATTTGAAAGGATTATTCAGGAAAAACAGACTATCAGAAATTATTATACTCTTAGAAAAACAGCCAAATAAAAGTCTTAGAAATTTAACCACTGAAATTTAATATCAGATTATATATCTCTGGTAGAATTAATGGACTAGAAATATGAAGAATTATACAGAATGCAGCATGAAAAAAAAATATGGCAAACTGTAAAAGAGAAATTAAGAGGCATAGAGGAATGAGAATCTTTTCAATATTTGCTGTGATGAGCAGGAAGTATGCATACAGCACTACTGCTGCATACTGAAGTACCATGTTGTCTTGAGAAAGAACACATGTGTGATAGTTTGTGTTGCCACCTGAACTAGCCACTTTTTTCATGAGATACCACTTTTACTTGAAAGAACAACTAATAGATAAACCATGTTATTCAGACTTCAGTATCTGGTAGGCATGCTTTTAGAAAATGAACCAATTGAGCCTGTTACCTCAAAGTAAACAACTTACAGTATTTATTGCCAAAATAACATATTGCAACAGATTGAATGCAAAAAACAGCTATGAGAAACAAGCTGTCTTCTACTAAGCCAGACATTAAAGAGATTTGCAAAAAATGTAAAACAATCCCACTCTCCTCCCTGCATTTTTGAAGTTATTTTTCCTAAATTGTTTATGTTAACATATACTGACTTTTTAAATTATTGTTTTAAAATAGACTAATATTTTTAAATTCTCAGTTTTAACTTCTAATAATGGTGAATATATAATATATAACCTAGGTAAACAAAATCTCTTTTGGATCCTCAACAACTTTCAACAATGTAATGGGATCACAAGACCACAATGCTTGAATGCCACTGTTTACAGCAAAAAAATGGACTACATACAACACAGATGAAACAATCACAGTGTTGAGCCAAAGAAACAAGAGACAGAAACAGTCATATAAAATGATTCCAGTTATATAAAGTACAAAAAGGGGTAAAACTAAACTACATTTTTAGGATCCCTAAGTAGGGGATAAAACCATAGAACAAAGCAAGTAAGTGATTTACATGAAAGTCATGATTCTGTTTATCTTTTGAAGGACACTGAGGGATTACGAGTGGGGACACATATGAAGGGGATTCATGGTATATGGCAGTATTTTATTTCTTGATCTATGTGATGGTTATAATTTTATTTTTATTGTATATTTGTATTTTAATTATAGAAAATTTCTGAACTAAAATATATTTTAAAACTCAGGGAAAACTTCGTCATCACTACAGGAAAAAACAAAGTAGTACAAAACATTAAAAGAGAGGTAGATAGTGTATTTATTCTGATAACTAAAAGAGATTTTAGGGCAAAACACATTTCTAGAGATCTAGGGATAGCATATAATAGAAGATTCAATTCACTAAGACAATAAAAATCTATAATCTTATACAGGTAACAACGATTCAAAATATATAAAATTAAGAAAATTCTAATTAGAAGTTAGCAAATCCATTATAATGTGTAATTTAACATACTAGTTGAAAAATTAGCAGACAAAAACATTAGTAATGACAGAGAAGATTTAAAACACATCACTAACATGCTTGGTAATAGATATTAGTATATATTACAACCCTGTACCCCAAATTGGAGAATACACATTCTTTTCAAATACAGATCATGTACGAATATCAATATTGTTTTAGTCCATTAAAAAGTCTCAATATACATCAAAGAATTGGTATAAAAACTGGTATATTTTCTGTTGGCAATGAAACTAGGAGAATTCAGAACAATCTTTTTAAAAATCCTGTAATGTATGCCAAAGTCAAATCTACTTGACTATTGGCATTATTTATCCATTTGAATGTTTGTACTTCCTTTCATCACTGTGCAATGATGAAATTAAGAGTTGACCATATGAGAAATATGAAAAGAATCAGGGTTATTTGGAACAGAAAAGGTTATAAGGCAACAGCTATCTTCATCAATACGAAGGTGTATGCTCACTCTTACGGTGTAGCAGGAAACAATGTGATGGAAAATAGACTCTACTGTAAGAGTGATTAAATTTTGGAACAGTCTACTACAGAGCCCACAGAATCTCTGTCTCCATAGTAAAAAGCCAAGCAGGTCACTGCTTTCCTTGAGGAAACTTCTTGCTAAAGGTAGAAACTGGCTATTATAAATCTCTTACGTTATAACCAGCTCTGTGATCTACGCTCAAATTAGATACTTGAGTTAATTCACAACTCCGGAAACTAGCAGGTAATTGCTAGTTAATTCATAATACCATACTAATAGATTTATGTAATACTTATATCAATGATATTTCATACACATTTTCAGGCTGTTGGATTTTTTTTCTAATTTTAAATGAATTTCCCTGTTTGCTTGTAGTTTATAAAAATAGTAACACCTTATTGAGCAAAAATTTTTCTATCATAGGAAATAAAGTTAGTTGATCTAACCAAGTAAACTCCTAAGGGAATTGAAAAATCATGTAACATTTAAGACTGTGTATAAAAGTGACATCAAGTTACATCACCTTAACGTGCATTTTACATGTGAGAAAAAGCTATCTTCTATACAATGATATAAAGACAAAATATATTACCACAATAAAATGTAAAATCATATTTTTTATTAAACAGATACAATGTAAATGAACTTTGCGATTTAAGTCTGCTTCTCAATATTATTCTCTTAATGTCTGAGTGACTATAATTTGTATATATAGTTTAAACTAGAGGAATATTTGGATCTATTTTCTTTTAGCAATATTATTCTGAGATGCAATTTAAAAAAATGCAAAATCACCCTATATAAAAATTACTTATGAGATTAAGGGGAAAATAGAAGTTGTCAAAGTTAGAAAAATGGTTCATATAATGATGACATATTACATTAGAAAAATAAATCATAAAGTCCTAAGTATTATTAACATTTATTAAGATTTACATGGAATATGGCATTATAATCTGTGATTTTCATCTTATACATTCTATAATTTTTTAAAATCATTAACAGAGTAATCCTTTAAAAATTTAAAGGAAATGACAGGCTTTATTTAATGGAAAATGGTAGTGATGTTTATAGATAAAGTATCTTGTAAGTAATCAAAACAATTAGTTATATGGATCCCATGGACTTGGCTGTTTCCCAAGCCATTCTAGGTCCATTTTGTATGACGAGGATAAACATCTTAGGTTTACTTTATGCTAATCTGCCTCCAGTAGGTGTTTAAATCTATAGCAAGAATTAGTTTTTATAGTTTGGAATTTTGATTGGGAGGCAACACATCTACTTTTAGAATTGTACACTACAACTAGAACACTTTTAGCAGGTAACGTTAAATCAGTGTCCCTGAATTCAAAAGCTCCTAGGGTAGAATTTCTATAAATTGAGGGATCCTTTTAGGAGGCTTAGGGATCCTTGGGGAAATTAAGTGACCTGCACATGTTTACATTCAAAAAAGGCCATGTCCTGTTGTTCTTTAGTAGCTAGGCTAACCTAAAGTGCTGACTTCCTTTGGAGAAAAGAATGAAGAAAGCTCAGCATAAGGAGAAGAGTACAACTGGAAATTCATCTACAGAAATTCTCAATTTTTTCAAGACAAGGAGTCTGAAAATCATTATTCTTTTTAGAAATAATATGATAAACTGATACAAACATATCAAGTAGCAGCTGACACCAGGTTTTTGTGTAGACCAGAGGAAACAGGCAGGGAACAAAGGCTTTAAAAAAAATTTGTGGGCAAAAGTGAAAACTAAAAAAAGCCTATCCATTAAGACACTTCTTTATTAGAATTAAACAAAGACTGTGCATAAGATGAATAGATCCGGTTCACAAAATACCTGTGTTCTGTAGGAACACAGCCTGAGAATCTGCTCTCCCTACATAACTCTTCAAAGACTGCCAAAAAACATAAAATTTCAATTATTACGTTTTAGTTGTTGTACACTTACCTTTTCCTTATTTTAATCTAAAGTTAAAGATATACAATTGTTCTGCATATTTTAGTCTTCCCATAAATCTAGGAGTGAAATGTAAAATTATGGCTTCATTGCACCTATTATATTCAATAAATTCCGAAACATTCTATTTAAAAACAGCAGATATAGCTTTATATAAAGAAATAACATTTATTCAAGTATAACAGGTGAGGGCAATATACATAAAGAACATTTAAAGTATTGTACATACACTATTAGTAGGAGAATGGTATCCATAAAGTTGAAGACGCTGACATACAGCACAAAGGGCCAAATGAAGTGTCATATTTCAGAACGAACCCAAGTACAGCGAAAGAAAAAAGGAAAAAGACGACAAAATAATCAATTAGGAAGGGCAAATCATTATGCTACATTCTATATAGAGCACACAAACAATACAAGTGGGATAAATGTTAAAGATGAGTAGCAAAGTTTTAAAAATCTCAGATAATTAAACATTAAATGAATTTGTGCTCATTTCAACCATTTCATTTTAACCTTCTAATAGAACTACTGCTTTGAGTAAAAGCAGTAGTTGTCCTTAGGTATGCAGTTTGATTTGGACATGCTTCCGCAATGCTACATGGCATGGGGAAAATCCAGATAGAGCAGCACGGCAGTGGAAATGGTATGAGGGACCTGTGCTAGCATCCTGCTCTACTATTATCAGTGCTGTGATATTAGGCACATTCATCTCTCTGAGACTGTTTTCTCATCTGCGAAGCAGATATAATACTTACCTGGTAGGACTGTCATGAGGACTAAATGGGAGTAACATTTACAATGAGCATAGCATGGAGCTTAGCACATAGTAGGTGTCCCAAGAAATGTGATGTTCGTTTCTCTTTTCCCTTCGGAAGTGCAGTTTTATTTTGGCATATATTTTTAACTTTAGTTTTGATGTAATTTTTATTTGGGTATGTTAAATTCAGTTTAAAGTAGCTGCATGATTCTACTAATTAAAGAATAACTTTAAGTTTTCCTATTAACTAACCTTTTTGAGTGTTTATTATATTTCACATGGTTAAGTAGCTATGTGCTTTAATCTCCATACCCATCACATGTGGTCATTACTCCTAATGCCCCCATTGTATAAATGAAGAAAATCGAGGAACAGAGAGGTTAAGGACATTGTCCAAGGTCACCCAGGTAATGTGTGGCGGAGCTAATACTTAAACCCCAAAAATCTGACTCCTGAGCCTGTTCTATGCTATCTCTCTTATGTAATTAATATATTTTTACAATAAGCTAAATTTTAATTGCTTCAACACTCAGCAGAATGTTATAAGAATATGCAGAATCTTATTGTCATTTCCATCACCTTGATAACATCACCTTACATTTTACATAATCTTTTCTAAGTAAAGTAGTATAAATAAAATCTTTGATAACTAAAATCTTTGGTAACTAAAGTAGTATAAAATAAAACTTCCCTGATTTGGATTTGCGTTATTTAAAATGTGATTAATTAACAATGTTAACACTAACTGTCATTACTGCTAAACACAGTAATTTGTAGAGAGCTGTATTTCTGTACTAAATATTATTTCTGAATTGTTTTAAGGAAGAGTTCTGATAGCTAAATTATAAAAGTAAGATTTTAGAAGCACTATTTAAGTTATATAAAACGAATACTTCTGAGGTATCTGTGGATATCAAAGGCTTTAGTAAGCATTCATTTATATATAAATAAATTATATATTACTTAAAAGTTATTTTAATCTGTTATTTAAAGCAAATCTCCTTCCCCATATATTTGCTAGGGAATGGTTCATTAACCCATATAAAAGTAAAATAATACAATTTAGGGTATGCTGGTATAATTTAGATTTTATAATTCAGATGAACTTTCCCTAATTAATCTAAGTTAATGAGGTCTTACTATATCACTGTTATAAAACATTTGCATTAAATTAATATTAAAATATTAAATTTCTTATACCTTGGCTGCAGTGATGCTCAGAGCCAAGTTTTGTGCTAACACTGTACATTTTCCCAGTGTGCACTGTCTGCTATTATTTTTCCCTTTTTTAAAATCTCCCTTTAATTACTTGATGGCCACGTTAGTAAATGTTAATGATTAGAATACTACTGTATTTTTACTGTAAGATGCTTAAGTCCTCTCTGGAAATAGTATAAGTAAACAAGTAAATAAAACAATTATATTTATATCCATTGAAATACTATCTACTTTATCATTAAAGTATATCAATAGCTATATTAACATTATTCAACTTCCTTAAATAGTATTTTATTAACAACTTGCTTATTCAGTCAATTATAGTTAATCTATCAAAGTTAACCTATCACAGTTAACTTTTAGCTGTTTACTCATTTAGTATATTACCTACAGGAAATAAAATTTAGGAAGGTATTCAGTTCTCTAGTCTTCTTTGCTAATACTCTAACGGTTGCGTTTATGGGGCTATTCATGTAGGATTTATTGATCACAATTTGAAAACCATGAGACCTGAATTAAGTAGAGAACTACTATTGCCCCTTTTAATACTTGACGAACATTACAATCAATTCTTTGATTTTCTTAAGATTGTCTTCCATAACCTTTGTCAATAGTATACTGAGGGATGTTCAATGACTACTGAGAATTACAGAATAGTCAAATATCCTACAAAGCAGTAAGTGCTACACAATCCTGATAATCTGCTTTTATTCAACTAAATATAAATGTATACTTCATAAATCTATTGGGATTGAATATGGCACACATCTGCTATAGATAATCTATGTTAAGAAAAACCTAATGCATATTCTTATAACAATGAGAATAATAAAGTTTTAGCTCTCTGAAGTTAATAATTTGAATTTCACGTAAGACAATTAAACTGCACAGGGCCATTAATTTGCAAATAAAATAATTATCATTTACATGCCAACAAAATTCACTGTATTTCTAGTTACCTAAGTACCAAAGAAATATATCACAGTGGATAAAAGTGAGGTTTTGGAGCTGGCCAGACACAGGTTCAAATCTTTGGCTTTGCCATTTAATAACTATGTAACTTTGGACAAGACACTTAACCTTCACAATTAGCAGTTTTCTCATCTATAATTATGGATAATAAGAGAACTGTTGGGTAGATTAAATGAGAAATGTATGGAAAGCACCTAGAATAGTGCCTGATGGTAAGGTCTTAGTAGCTGTTTGTTATTTTTATTACGTGAACCTGGCCTATGGTCAGGCTGAAATACTTCAGACAAAAAGAAAACTAGTTAGGAAGATGGAGGGCAATGGCTGTTTAACTTCAGAAAAAGATGAAAATATTATATATCCCAGGAGAACAATCTCTAATATATATATTCCTCTAAGAATGCAAAAAAAAGTATTTCCTTGTATTTGTTTCAACAGTCATATTTTTATATTACCACTAAATTCTCTCACATTATAATTAAATCTTTGCAATTCACCTTTAAATTTTTACATGCATAATGATCTGTATTAATCTATTGTACGATATACCCTTCAAATCTCACAGATAACAATATGGATGAAAATGATTTAATGAATGATTATGGATACAGATGTTTAATATCAATATTTGAAGTAAATATTGATATCAATGCATATAAATACTGAAGCAATTTTTCTACATAAAAACTTTAGAAAGTTTTCAAGAAAGGGACAGCTTCAAAGTTACAAACTTTAATTATTGTTTCTTAACATGAATAAAATAATTGTTGCCTAAAAAACCCACCTAAAGCTACTATAAAGTATTCTTACCAGCATTGCACGCTTTTCTTCATCTCCTTTAGTTTCTCTCTTTTCATTTTTTTTCCTGAATATCTCTTGTAGCTGACAAAGAAAGCAATCATGAATCAAATATCCAACAAGAGTTTCTGGGCACCTATCTACTATTCTGGACTACGTATATTCCAAAACCAAAAAACAGCTTCATCTACCAAGAACATTTAAACAACTATAGATACATTTTCTGATTTCAGTTTTTTTCTGCTAAGAAAATATATCCTTTGGTATTGGTAACCCATAATTAAGTTAAATGTACTTAATGTTACAGTTTTACTTCATCTCTAAAATGCAGACGTCCACACAGGGAACTTCTAATGAACTGAGTTCCAAAAGTTAATCTTTTACTTGAAGTCAGGGGGATGGAACTTGGCAGTATAGACATAGAATGTTATGTAGAAAAAACAGGCCCAGGCCCATTCTGAAAGTTCCTAAAATACAGTCGTGCACTCTCATAAGAAAATGACACTAAACTTGGGCATTTTCAGATGGTAGAAACACACATATAACTATTGTCATCAAATTGAAAACTGCCATCTCCCCATCATTCTGCCAAGCGCTGAAATGAAGGCTCCAGCTCCAGTGGCTTGGCTCAGGGACTATACCTGGGCAAGGGCTGCATGGGTGAGAGTTTAAGCCTTCTGATAAATCCCAGTAATTAGTCTGATTGTTTCCCTTTGAATGGCTACTAATTAGCTTCTGATGAGGATTTTTATCGTTTCTCTTTCCTACTAAGAAAAAGAATGATGTCATAGACTTCTTCTGAGTTTCAGCTTCTGAAGTAAATATGAGGCTCTTTCAGAGGTTTTCTAAGGAATTTTAAACAGCTATGTTACAAAGGAAAAGTAGAAAATAAAATGGCTGTTCAGGAGGTAGGGCCATAATTAAAAAGAAAACAAAAAAGAAGAAAAGAAAAATGACTGTTGATTTCCCTTTCTTTTACTAGGAGAGTGTAGGTAAAGATAGAGTGTAATATGTATGTTACTCTAAGAAATAAATTATTTTCTATTTCAAAGAAAAAAGCAGACTAACCATTTTGTCACCAAAAAAAAAAAAAGATGCAAAACACATGGGTAAAAAGAAAGAGAAAAATTCTGGAAGGAGGGTATGGGAAGTTGAGTGAGCAGCTGAAGTCACTATCAGACCAGCACCAGAGCTGGACCAGTCAAAGAAACGTCAAAAGGTAAATACCTAAGAACTATCAGCCTTTGGTCAAAGATAAGAGAAAGGAACAGGGAAGTGGGAACAAGACTGAAATACAAGGCAGGATTAAGTGGAAAAGAAAAGAAAAAAAAAATCATGAATCCTAATTGAGAAGGAAGAGAAGTTTCTATGGAAGGAGTTGTGCCTAGGTGGCTGAAATGATGGGGACTGAATATTAACAGGGCATATTTAACTTGAGGACTGCCTGTTATCCACCCAACAGAAAACTCCTGATACATTTCACACTTTTAGTTAATGTAAAAACAACAGTAATCATCATATACTGAATGTAATTTATATTTGTATAATGTAAATATTGTTCAAGTACCTGAGTACCTACTTTATTAAATAAAGGCAAAAGCATAAGCTTTTCACTATTTTCCTTACAGTAGTATTGCCAACAAGGCAAAAATGTAAAACTTTAAGTAAGCAATATTTAACCATTGATAAAATGCAGCATATAACATACATACCACCAAAAACTCTTTTTTATCCACCATCTCATTGCCATCAGTGTCAAACATGTTGAAAGCTATTCTGAACCCTGCATGTGGCTCTGCCAGAAAAAACAGAAAAGGTATTCATAAAATGGAAAAATGTATCTTAAAGTACAAACTCCACATTAGTTGTAAAGTTACTCACATTCTGTACAGAAAAAGTTTCTTTATCCAAGAAATTAAAAGTAACATGTTACTACTGGTTAAATATAGTTAAATATAATAAAAGCATATGAAAGGATATATAGTTCTGCTTTACATATTAGTACACTTAATACAAATTGATAATATACTTTAAAAGTACTTCTGTGATACTTGTTGCATAGCACTGAAAGAAAAATTTGAATACTTTCCTTATTTCTAAAAATCAGTACTTCTCTTTCTTATCCAAAATCTGTTGGTTTAAAAGGAAAATATCAACTCATCATATTTTAAATATATTTAATATGTTCAGCTACTTAGTGTGGCAGGAAAAAAAAAATGTGACGCAATGGACTAGTTCCGATTTTTGGGAAAATTCTAACTGAAATGACCTACGAAAGTAAATGCTAAACATAAGAGATTATACATTTGAGTTTAAACTTCTAGAGGCTTCAAAAACAGAAATATAAAACAAAAGAAGATTGAGTATGTAATTACCAATTCCCCCAAAATACAAGGAACTATTGCTTTTCTGAAAAAGACAGACTTTGACATACTATGAAGTGCTTCAATTTCATGAACCTTATAATAATGAGGTTCAATCTCTTTCTCCTTTTCACTTCTAAGCATAAAGGAGAAAACTTGGGCACAAGAAAACTTGAAAGTGTCCTTCAAAGAGAAGCTCAGTGGACATGCCTTTCTCAAAACACTGGATCTTTTCTTTTGAGATGACTGTGGGGGAGGGGCACAACGTTTAAAAAGGGACCCCCCACAGATATATTTGCTACCACCTGTTGTGAAATCTTGAACCTGCAAGAGAAGCACTGATAGTGTCCTACTTTCTTAACTGGTAACAGTTGTCTCTGAAAATAACAGAAACAGAAGCCAGTCCTTTATGCAAGCTCACTTCTTGCATGTATTTTAGGAATCTAAATTTACTTTCATTTTCATTTATTTCTTTGACAAAAAAATACAAATGTATGCCACCTCTCTCTAATATCCAAGTTTTAAATTTTAAAAAAATACATATAGAAAAGAAGTCCTCCTTACAAGCATTGTTTGGAGGGAAAAATACACTACAAAGTAAAGAGGAGACACTTATAGACAGGTAACCAAGATTATGTAGCTCACTTCCTGCCAGCCCTCTTTTCACATTTTTCTTAGTTCTAGTCTAAACAATATCCCATAATTTTTCAAATCACACTCTTAGAAGCTTCTGTTGGTGAGACCTAAACTCCAAAGAAAGTTTCACAGCACCCAAAGATCCTAACCTTTCTGTGCCAAAACCCACTATATATGTTTTTTTCTGACACTCCTAAACTATACCCTGTTGCATCAAAACAAGTGGCTTTCCTAGCCAACATTATTTTTATTCTTGCCTATCACACTGCTGGTTTAGGTACATAATTTAACTATTAATGTTGCATCCATCATTGTTCTGGCAAACAAGTTAGCTTTTCAACACATCTTGGAGATGCTCCTTCGCACCCACTCTAATTCTCAGGGTAGCAACATTGACTGGACTTGCTTCATTACTATGCCTTTGCAGAGTGGATCAACGACAGGTAGCCCTGTTACAAAATGTACAATACTAGCTCTTCAGCACTAACATTTTAATTCATTTAAAGTCTGAAACTGCCATTGCAAAATTATAAAGGAGACAGTGAAAGAGATCTGACTAACTCCACCTTGCTTTAACCTCCAAGCTCTGCTCATTCAGTTGGCCCTTGTTTAGTTAGTTAGGCCAAACTAACTTTGGGAGGAACTTATAGTTAAAAACAAAGATGATAAGAGCCCTTTCCCAAAACAAACCTCCTTCTTGCCTGGGGACTAGACTGCCTTTCTAGGACTAACAAATTACCCACAAGATTAGAAATTATGGTTTAGGAGTCATGCAGCTTGAGCTACAAGATTCTGACCCTCCATAAATTGCTCCTGGGGATAACATCACTATTGTAAAACCTAAGACCTGTGCTTGAGATATTTTGTAGACCCCACACTTGATGGATCAGCTGGCACTACATGGAATGATAAACTGGCTCATCTGGTCTTGTGGCTCCCACCCAGGAACTAACTCAGTGAAAGAAAAAAGCATTGACGCCCTATGATTTTATCTTTGACCTAACCAACCAGCACTTCCGACTCACCCACCCGCTACCCACCAAGTTATCCTTAAGAACTCTGATCCCTGGATGCTCAGGAAACCCAGCTGAGTAATAATAAAACTCCGGTCTCCTGCACAGCCAGCTCAGTGTGAACTACTCTTTCTTTTTGCATCCCCTGTCTTGATAAATTGGTTCAGTCTAGGCAGTGAGCAATGTGACAAGTCCAAGAGAAAAAAATAAAGGAAGATAATTTTTGAAACATGTATGTGAGTACATGTACACATTCCTTCTTCTCAAAACTTACTTGAACAGAACTCAATGTTAATTAACAACATTCCTCATTAAGTTACAAAGTTAAGAATAACACAGTGGTGTGAATTTTTTAATCAAAGAAGTACAAGGTATTTTTAGATTTGTTTCTAATGACAGTTTTATTGATGTTCTTGTCTCCATGCATCTCCACAATCCTCACAACTGGAAATTCCACTAACAGTATTCTTTCATATATTCCTTTCTTCATTCATTTACTAACTACTTTTTGGGTTAGTGTACATGTGCAAGATACTGTTCTTAATACAGAGATGAACAAATAAGATAAAATCTTTGCCATAATGGACCTTGCATTCAAGTGTCAGGAGACAAACAAGGGCATGTAAACCAATAATACTTTCAAATAGTCTGATATGAAGAAAATGAAGCAGAGTAAAGAGATATAAAGAGAGAGGGAGCTATTTTAGAGAGGTTGGCCAAGTAAGGATGTGTTCAGTCTTCACATTTGAAAGGAAACCTGAACAATGTTTATTATCTTGGGGATCCTGAGGATTAGTACTGATGGCACAGGAAGCAGAAGGTACAAATCCTTGAGGTGGGAATTCAAGGAACAGAAAGGCCAGGTGGCTGGAACACAGTAAACTATAACAAAATTTTCTCCATTAAATGCAAATAAATTAACTGAAAACCTAGCAAACCCTTCATACATTTCCTAAGAAATGCTGCACATGAGAAGAAGAAAAAGTTTTGGATGTGAATAATGAGTATTCTCATAGACTCGAGAGACTCTAAAATATGATTCAAATGAGTATAGTAGGAAATTTACAAATTATTACATGTCATGATCTTTGTAGTCTCAGGTAGATTAAAGCCAGAAGAATTGATATATAGTATTAAATTTATAATTTATAAGCATTTATTACTATACCATAAGTTGTAACAGTTATGTTTTTGACTCTTCACAGTGCTATGCTTAGCATTTTTCTATGGCATTAAACATGAATTTTGCAGAACAACACAGATAGTGATTTTCAAGAGTAAGAGAATCTAAGAAAGATCTGCTTTGTGAGATTCTGTTTAAAAAATAAAGCTGCATCCAGAAATAAATTTAATAAGTATACTTACTTGTTAAAATACATAAAAGAAAAAGATATTCTGTGTAAGAAATCACACCTACAAGAAAAATAGTATCAGTTATGTTATATGTATGAAATATTATTGTAACAGCAATAAATGCTATAGCTTATAGTTTTGAAAACAGATACTAGATATTATTTTAAATAATTATTATAAAACTATAGCAAATGAAGCAACAAATTTAATTTTACTTAATTATTCCACATGCCTCTGTAGAAACCCATATAAAATCATTATGCTCTCAAATATATTGGCAAAAAAAGCAAAATCATAATGTATACTTATAGCAGTAACTTTTAAACTTGTTGCTAGTTTCTAATATATGACTGTTAAAATAAAAAGGTTGTCAAGTCCAACAGAGCTTAAAGGAAAAAAAAAAAGAAGTAAAAATTAAAAGGCTAGAAATGGTTAATTAACACTGAAAAGTGCTTAATTACTCTTTAGTAACCTTTGGATGAAACATTTAGACATTGTTACTTAGAAATTTGTTTCTGCTTTGCATTTTAAGAATAAAGCTCTATAGTCACGACGTTTCTGGCTTTCAAATTATCTTCAATGCATCTATTAAATGTACTCCCAAGAAGTTTTTATTGTAACTAAATGGCTTATACTTTCTGTATGTCACATCCTGAGTTCTCTGTAACTGCAAACTTACAAACTTTAAAAGGAGTGTGTTCGAAGTAAATAAAAATGTGCATTCCATTATTTGAATTCTTGCTTTTGGAATACAACACCCAAAACTAGATTTAGTGCTTTAACTGACCTTCCAAGTAGATATTGGGAAGATTAACAGCAGGAGTATGTATCTACAATAGTTATTTAGATATCAGATAGTTGTGATGCTTGGTAAAAGGGTATAAAAATCCCTAAATTAACCAGATTATGAACTTTAAAACTCCATTTATCTGGTGTTCTTTGAGGCTGCCTTCTTTGTTACAGAACAAAGAGAAGAGGAGTCACTGTCAGGCAGTTTGTCAGAGACGTGAAGGGCACTACCCCGGGGGCCCTAAAAGCATTCATTCCCTTCTTTTGTTTATACTAGAATATTGTGACCTATAGACAGATAGTTCTGGTTGACTGCCATGAATGTTATGGTAGAAAGATTCTGGAATGGTCAATGTATATAAAGATACAATACTTAAGAGTCCATAGGGATCCCTAAAACAAGGAAAGAAAAGCATAAAAGAAGCGGGGGAAAAGGAAATGGGATGGGAAATGGGCATTCTGTCTCCATAATCCTATCTCACTAACTGTTGTTCTAGCGACCTGGTAGAATACACAGGAGATGTTGGTTGGTATAAAGAATTTTAATAGCTGCTATGCATCTTTTATTTGATAGTTAACTCAAGATTTCTCTCAAGTAAAGGACTACTTAATAGTGAGTGTCCTGACCATGACTATCATGGTAGGCACTAGTCTGTAAGAATACATAGATAATGAGGCGACTTAAACCACAGGGAAGAAAAATGAAGTGAAACTCATGATACGTTATAATAATTTAATAAAAATGGTAAAGGAAAAGAGAAAATACTACTGAAGTATATAAAAATATACTGAACCGTATTTTTAATGCTTTCCAACTACAAAAATGGAATACTACAAATCTACGTCTTCAATTTATTTATGGCATCCAGGATCAAAAAAAAAAAAATGTTAGGCATATAGTAATGGTGTGATCTTTAGAAACAGAGGATAAGAAAGATGTCAACTAGGTTTCTTTTGAAAATTCAATCCAAACAAATTTTAAGGGAAGCTCCTTAAAAGTGTTACATTGTTAAATTCCTATACATGACACATTACAGTTGGCTATTTATAATTCTCTATATGTTTTAATAAATGCATATAATTTTTTTTTTTTTTTTTTTGAGAGGAATTTCACTCATGTTTCCCAGGCTGGAGTGCAATGGCGCGATCTCGGCTCACCGCAACCTCCGCCTCCT
>NW_016107435.1:755331-817840 GCF_001604975.1 Cebus imitator | reverse complement strand
AGACGGGGTTTCACCATGTTGACCAGGATGGTCTCGATCTCTTGACCTTGTGATCCACCCGCCTCGGCCTCCCAAAGTGCTGGGATTACAGGCTTGAGCCACCGCGCCCGGCTTGCATATAATTTTTAATGTTTAAATGTGTAATGTTTTCTCACTAGGTAATATTTTAAGTAGATAAATTTTTAATTTTAAAATTAGTCTTCAGCCAGGTGAGGCGGCTCACACCTATAATCCCAGCACCTTGGGAAGCCGAGGGAAGAGGACTGTTTGAGTCCAGCAGTTTGAAACCAGCCTGGGCAACATAGTGAGACTTTATCTCTACAAAAAATCAAAAAATGAGGTGGAAAAACCGTTTGAGCCCAGGAGGTTGAGGCTGCAATGAGCCATGACTGCATCACTGCACTCTTGCCTGGGTGACCAAGTGAGACCCTGGCTCAATAAATAAATAAAAATAAAATTAGTTTTCAATAGCTCTAAAGATTTAGTCTTAAAATTTCTCTGCTACTTCTGCTACTTAATCACTCTTAAGAAAAAACAAGGCTCTTTTTACTTCTCTATTTCACCTAATGATTCTAAAATTTTCTGAGATCATGCATTACCCTGATGATCTAATCGGTATGATACAGATATGCATTGTACTACAGGGTGTAGCTATTTAAATTTAAAATATTTAAAATCAAATAAAACTAAAACTTAAGTTCCTTAGTTATGCTAGTCACATTTCAAGTGCTCAATAGCCGTATTTAGCTAGTAGCTACCATATGAGACAGCACAGAAATGGAACATTGTCGTCATATGGCACAGAATAGGTTCTATCCCCTGGGGGAAAAATATGCAAACCTGCATATAACATGAGAAGGATTAGGACATGCCTAAACCTAGGACTTCCAGATTAAACCCTTCCCTTAACTAAAAACAGATTCCTTCTTCCATGCATTATTTTTCTCGGATTTTATTTGAACCAACTTGTATTATCCCATGAGGTATATTCAGAAAAATATTTGAAATTCACCATACTTACTTGATCCTTCCAAGATTTGAATTTTCCTCATCCTATTATCTCACCCTAAGATCTAAATGGCAATCTTTTAAGATAACATCTATGAAAAAAATTTGTAAGAGTTTTTAAAGACACGTTGGCCTAGATTTCTTGAAGATTTAAAAATCTTACTGATGAAACACCTACAATAAAAGATATGGTGTCTCTTCCTTTCAGATTCTATGTAAACCATGGGGAAGCAATTTGAACTTTCTAATTCTACTTAAATAAAATATATGAATTATAACTACTACTCCTTCGAAGTATTTGTCTTCAGGCTGAAGCGTATTACTGTCAAACCAATATTGGTTAAAACTGATGAAAAGGGAAAATATAATTGCTTATATAATTTCTTTAATATTTTTATTTTGCATATTCTTATATTTGAGAATATAAAAAATGTATTTCCAAGAAACATTACTTAAGATTAAAAACATTAATATTTTTTTTCTACAAATGTGTAAAAAAGTACACTGTAAAAGAAAATTACAATAAAAGCCATATAACTTGATTACCAGGAAATATATAAATTAATAAATTAACCTTATATTGACATTAATAATAAAGTAAGTTATAACAGGTATATTTGCAGTAAGTGTTGCCTTTAAAGGAAACATGTCCAAATTAGGCTGTTAAAAGATACATCCACTAAAATTTTCCTGTTGATTACTTTAGGAATATCTATAATTCCCTCAAAGCAAAATGGAAGAAAGAAAAATTGACCTTTGAAGATCTAGTATTTTTGTAAAATGCTTTCTTTGGGTAAATATAAAATATACTTTTCAATACAGTTACAAAACAATTTGTTAAGCTATGTAAGTCCATTTAGTTGTAAAAGAAATTTGGAAGATACAAATAATATATAAACAATAACATGAAAACTACCTTTAATGGTCGGTGGAACTACACAAGAACCACATTAATACCCAGAAATGTTAATATTTTGCTGTTTTCTTCTTTAGTTTTTTTCTCTATGCATACACATATATAATTTTAAAATTAGGTATGAGAAAATATGCATATATAAATAGTATATATAATATAGTTTTAAAAAAGGACCAGTACTAAGATTAGCTCACCTTTTTCCTTAAGATTTCGAAATAGCTTTGATGAGCCTTTCCAAACTGGTGGTGTTTCTGCAAGCATTTGATTTAATTCCTGTGAAAGAAGTTATTATACTACTGATGAATTGGTAAACCACTTACTTATAAAATGGATCAAAAACATGTTTAAATGTCCATGCAAAATTCTCCACTTTAAAGACCTGAAACATGGCATTATTTATCCTATGTTATGCCTGTGGCTCATTCAAGCACACAACCCAATATTTGCGCACAGTTCAAACATAAAAGAAATGATGAAGAGGCTACACTAAATTTAATTATAGCTACCTAAAATTTCAGATAAGTTTCATAACGGCAGGTTATATATGAGACAGCCAAATCAAGATAAAATGGTGACTTTAAGTTCTGGAGCCAGTTATAAAGGGATCATTTTATGAAAGCCATGGAAAAACGTGGATTTCCATATCAAGGTCAGAGATGGTCATGTCACCTGGCTTTATGTAATGTCTCTTTTTTGTAACATATTTGGATTTAGAGGGCTTTGTGTAGAGGAAATAAATGAACAAAGGATTATGTTAGAAAAGAATGAAGAGTATTTTGATGATTAGTGATGACATTGATTAAAGAATGATGACATTGGATTAAGCAGAAAAATGGGTACTGAGTTATTGTGGTCACTGTTTCAATTTGTTTCTAATTTTAACTTAAATATTAAAGAACACAGACTTCAACTGCTGCTTAGCTTGTTCTTTTTTTAAAAAAATCAATCTATCACTGCTGCTGAAAAAATATCAGAGAATTTAAACATTTGGATCATTACTCATATACGAAATCAATTTTGAATTTATTGTGGATAGTCTTAAAAACAACTAAGTGAAAACTATAATTTGGTTAATTGTGAAGAAAAATGATTAAAGGATTTGGTGAGAGAACTTGAAATTTGGTGAGATAATTTGAAACAATAAAATTAGTCTGCTTAGAAACACATAAAACAAACATAGAACCCACTTCTATTTTCAGATCTGATCCTCACTCCCCAGTGAATGTGGCTCCCCAAAAGTTTGAGCATCACTTGGGAGTTTGTGCAAAATGCAGAATCTCAGTGCCCATCACAGACCTACAGAATCACAACCTGCATTTTTAACAAGATCTTCTAATTTTTCATACATTCAAGCATTTCAGACAAATCCTTGCCAATGAAGCTGTACCTAAAAATGCCTTCTGACATTTATAAATTTTTTTTTTAACTGCAAAGCTGAGCTAGCAGGAAAAGAAAATTTTGGGTATATCAAAGGCAGGAACAGCATTTTTATTTTGAGACAAGAGTCTCACACTGTCATTCAGGCTGAATTGCAGCTACATAATCTTGGCTCACCGCAACCTCTGCCTCCCAGGTTCCAGCAATTCTTCGTGCCTCAGCCTCCCAAGTAGCTGGGATTACAGGTGCCTGCCACCACATTCGGCTAATTTTTTTGTATTTTTAGTAGAGACAAGGTTTCACTATATTGGCCATGCTGGCCTTGAACTCCTGACCTTGTGATCTGCCCACCTCAGCCTCCTAAAGTGCTGGGATTATAAGCGTGCATCACTGTGCCCAGCCGGAACAGCATTTTTAGGGGATTTATGGACACCTTGAAGCCCATATGTGGATTCTTGTGTTCATTTTCTTTATGTTTCTATATCTGCACTGCAAGTAAAAAATGCCACCAGATAATCAGTGCATCTAATTATAGTATAGCAATGGCACAGAATAATTCAGGTCCAAATTGAAATGAGAATCTGGGATATTTATTGTTTAGGCAACAGTAAACTCAAACATTTTTGTCAGAGTAAGAGATTTAATAAAACATTCTGGGCTGGGATCAGTGGCTCACACCTATAATTTTAGCCCTTCAGGAGGCCGAGGTGTATAGATCCCTGGAGCCTAGGAGCTTGAGACTAGCTTGGGCAACATGGTGAAACCCCGTTTCAGAAACAAACAAGCCAACATCAGCTGGGTATGGTAGCATTCATCTGTAGTCCCAGCTACTCAGGAGGCTGAGGTGGGAGAATCACTTGAGCCCAGGAAGTGGAGGCTACCGTGAGCCACCATCACACCGCTGCACTCCAGCCTAGGCAACAAACCCTGTCTCAAAAAAAAATTTTTAAATTTAACAAACAACATTCTAAATACATTTTATGTAGCTTAATTTATACCATTTCTATTGTAACTGTATAAATGTTAACTAATCTTTCTCTATTTTATTGTTTCCATGTCTTCCAACCTCATCTGTGCTAGCTTAAACTCAGCTACAGTGTAAGACTGAAAAATCAAAATGTAAGATTGAAAAATCATAGCTAGCTTTTATTGTGTGCCCTCTACGTATTTGGCAATAGGCTTATACAATATGTCATTCTTAAAACAACCCTCATTATGCATATTTTACCAAGACTTAAAGTGGATAAGTAACACCCAAGGTCACAGAGCTAATAAATGACAGAGCGAGACCCTGACTGACTCCAAGTAGCTTATTTTAGTAATAATTTAGTTTCTCCTGGTCTAAATCATCCAATCAACACATTCATCTTGTCTTCTCTGTTAACATTAAGAACTTCTAAAATTTATGAAAATCTTTATATTTCCACCCATGTTGGGAATCTCCCTAAGCCCAATTCCCAGCTTGGTTTCATATGTAGCAGTGCTATATTATAAAGAATTTGGCCTTTGTTCCTTGTTCCTAGGAAGAAGATTCTAAATCCTTGATTCATTCCTGAGTTTATGCTAAGGAGATGACTCAGGAGGGGAGCTGCTTACCAGAAAGAATAACTGTGATGAGTTGGGCCTGTAGCTTGACCTCTGGGGAAAACAGAGAGGCTACAGATAAAGTTCAGTCACACGGCGAATTCAATCAATCATGCCTATCCTAGTAAAAATTCTAGGTACCAAGCGCAGCGGAGCTTTCTGGTTGGTGAACATGCTGCTGGGCAAGGAAGGTGACACACCCCAACTCCATGTTCTTAAAAGAGGGCATAGAAGTTCTGTGTTCAGGACCTTCCCAGACCTTGCCTTGTCTGTTCATCTGGCTGATCTTACTCTGTATTCTTTCTAATAAAACCATAACTGTAGGTGCTGCATTTTCTGAGTTCTATGAGTCATTCCAGCAAATGATTAAACCTGAGGAGAGCTGTGGCAACCTCTCAGACTTGCAGACAGTAAGGTCAGAGTGTGGGTGGCCTGGAGCCCCCAAACTTGCAACAAGCATCTGAAATGAGGGCAGTCTTGCTAGGCACTATGCTTAACCTCAGAGTGGTTAGTGTTAGCATTATATTGTAGGCAGAAAATAAATATTTGCTGAATTAAATTCAGTTTCCTAGAATTACAGTTGCCTTTTAAAGGAGTTACACAATTTTCTTAAATGAGTACTATTTTAATAAAATTATACAGTTAATACATATATATTATAGAAAAATTAGTAAGTACAGAAAACAAAAACTAATTGTAATCTAGGGATGACAAACTTAAGTTTTAAACCAACCTTAATTGAGTCTCTAGGGGTGGCAAGTTTTACACACACACACACACACACACACACACACACACACACACACACTTTATTTAACATCCTTTTAGTCCAATTCTCTAGCTAGGCATATTTATATAGTAATTTTGGTATTGTTGCAAATATTAAATAATTCTCTACATACTGTTTTATAATTCACCCTTGGCATTTAATAATAATATCATGAGCATATTTTCCTGTCAAATATTCTTCATTTTCATTTTAATGGCTACATAGCAGTTGTCTATAGTAGCAGTTCTGAAAGGCAACTCTTCATATTCTTAAAAATATTATGAACCCAAAAGATATATTGTTTATATGGGTTATATCTATCAATATTTAATTTATTTGAAAATGAAAACAAATTTTAGAACACAAGAATACACAAACACACATTCTATTAGTTGGTAGAGCAATGGCATCATTACCAAACCGCCTCTAGAAAATTCCACCATATATTCATGAGAGAATGACAGTAAATAAAACAAGTATCTTCTCAATATCATGATGAAAATAGTTTTGACTTCATGGACCTTTGAAAAGGTCTTTGCACTTTAAATGACTGCCAGTTAATATTATTTTGCAAATTGCTCTTTTACTCAAACTTATGTTTTCTACGTCTACTCATGTTAATACACATAGCTATAATGTATTTATTCATTTTAACTCTGTATTTCTACATTTAGCCTGTGTTTCTCTATTTTACAAATCTTTCATTCATTTCCCTGATGACTGACATCATACTGTTCCCAAATTTTTGCTACTACAATTGATGTTCGAGAAACATTTATAGGAGTAGTCCCTACTCTTTTTGGCAACAGGGACTGGTTTCTCAGAAAACAATGTTTCCACAGACCAGGAGCGGGGAAGGGGAAATGTTCTGGGGATCATCAAGTGCATTACACTTATTGTGCACTTTATTTCTATTGTTATTACAATGTAACATATAATGAAATAATTATATAACTCATCATCATGTAGGATCAATGGGAGCCCTGAGCTTCTTTTCCTGCAATTAGATGGTCCCATCTGAAGGTGATGGGAGACAGTGACAGATCATCAGGCATTAGCTTCTCATAAGGAGCATGCAACCTAGATCCCTCACATGCCAGTTCACAATAGGGTTTGGGTTGCTATGAGAATCTAATGCCGCTACTGATCTAACAGGAGGTGAAGCTCAGGCAGTAATGTGAGCAATCAGTGATGGAAAGCGGCTGTAAATATAGATGAAGCTTCGTGGGAAGGTTGGGGGAGGGGGGCTCTAATATATAGGATTTCTGTCACAAACACAAAAACATTTTTCTAGTATGCATTTCTAGAAGAAGGATTTCTCATATGTATTTTCAACATTATTAGGTATTGACAAGTTTCTCTCAAAAGTAAATATACCCCAGCCTGGGTAACATAGCAAAATCCTGTCTCTTCTAAAAATACAAAAATTAGCTGAGCATGGTGGTGTGTGCCTGTGGTCCCAGCTATTCAGGATGCTGAGGTTGGAGGATCACTTGAACCCAGGAGGCAGAGGTTGCAGTGAGCCAGAATAGCACCACTGCACTCCAGCCTGTGCAACAGGGAAAGACTCTATCTCAAAAAAATTTTTTTAAATAAATATATCAATTTACATTCTTACCTGGTTCCTTCTTGTTGTCCTTGCTAATTATTGGTATTGTCAGATTTCTGGAAGCTAACAATCTGGTGGGTGTGAAATAATATCATATCATTGGTTTAATGTGCATACCCTACTTACTAGTAAGGCTGACCTCCTTTACATATATTTAGTGGCCATTGTAGGTACATTTGTCTATTTTTTTCTTATTGAGCCAATTATCTTTTTTATAAAGATAAAAAAAGGAGTTCTACATGACTTTCTATAAGACACTTACCCTATTCTGTTAATATGTTGCATGCATATTCTCCTGTCCATTATACATCTTTTAACATTGCTTACACTGTCTTTTGATGCTAAAGTTTAAAATATTTAATTTAGTAAAAACTGCCAATAATTTCGAGTTTTGCTTTATGTGTCTTATCTAAAAAAATAACTCTCATGCCTCTCATTTTTGCTTGTAATCTTACAGAATTTTTGTCACAAATAAGAACTTAATCCATCTGAAATTAGCTTTTTTATATAGTAGCAAATTTGAGACTTAATTTTGTCCCCACCATGGAAAATTTATTATTCAAACATCTAAGATTGAGAGGTCACTCTTTTTGCCAGCGATTTGTAGATCTATCCAATATGCCTAGATCTGTTTCTGAATTCTATATTCTATTACCTTGATCTAGTTTTGAAAAATATCTTCACAATGATGCAATACTACTTTATTATAGCTCTATTTCTAATCTGAACATGTGATAAACCCCATTATTCTCAACTCAATGTTTTTTTCCCCCCTCTTTCTTTTTTAGAATTGTTCTAAATATTTGGGGCCCTTACTCAGATTAATTTTTAAAGTAATTTTGAATCAATTTGGTTGGGATTTTTATTGGAGTTACTCTGCATTTATAGATAGATTTGGAAAATCATTACCATAAGGAAATGGCTTATTACCAATATGAACATGATATAGTTCTCCATTTACTTGTCTTTTTAAAAAGATAATTTAATAATGTTTTGTATATCTTCTTTAGGTATGCTTTTAAGTACCTAATAGTTCTTGTTTCTATTATGAAATGCATTTTATTAAATACTAGTTTCTAATTGTTCTTACTGGTGTGGAGCATATTATTAAGTTTGGTTTATTGCTCTTATATCCAGTAGCAACCCTGCTAAATTTTTATTAAATTTAAGCAAATCTAAAATTTATATATTTTTCCATTTTTCATCCAGTCATATTGTTTTCCTCTATTCTAATCCTTTGAGCCTCTTTTTTTCATGCTGCATATTATGGTCTCAAATGTTCATATGTTGAAGTCCTATGCCCCAGTACCTCTGATTCTGACTGTTTTGGAGAGAGAATCTTCCTTTAAAGAGGTAATTAGGTTATTATATAAGGTCATCAGGATAAGCCTAATTCAATATGACTGATGGCCTTATAAGAAGAGATTAGGATACAGACATGCCCAGAGGAAAGACCATGTGAAGACAGAAGACGAAGACAGCCGTCTAAAAGCCAAGGAGAGAGGCCTCAGAAGAAACTAGCCTACTGACACCTGGATCTCAGACTTCCAGTCCCCAGAACCAAGAGAAAATAAATGTCTATTGTTTAGCCCACTCTGTGATACTTTGTCATAGCAGCCTTACTATACTATACTACCCTAGACTTCCAGTAAAATGCTATGCAAGAGTTGTGACAGCAGGCATATTTGCATTGTAAGGTAGTTCCCCTTATCTGTGGCTTAGCTTTCCACAGTTTCTGTGACCCTCAGTCAACCACAGTCCAAAAACATTAAATGGAATGTTCCAAAAATAAACAATTTATAAGTTTTAAGTTGTGTACTGTTCTATGCAGCATGATAAAATCTCACACTGTCCAGCTCTGTGCTACTCAGGACATGAATCATCCCTTTGCCTAGTATATCCACGCTGTATACGCTACCCACCTTTTAGGCACCCAGTAGTTGTCTCATCTATCAGATTAAAAAAACATAGTATGTATAAGGTTCAGTACTCTTTAAATTTTCAGCATTCACTACCAGGGGTTTTAGTGCATGTTACCCACTAATAAAGGGGGACTAATATACCTAACTTTAAAGAGAATGTCTCTGAAGTTTCACAAATGACCATGACATTTACTATAGGCTTTTGAAGGACTCCCTTTAAGTAGTTAAGGACGTTCTCCAGATTTCTAAGACTGTTTTTTTAAATAATAAAATCATATGTATAAAAGTATAACAGGAATATATACACAATTTAAAGTTAGAAGTAGTTAAGTTAAAAAATAGAAAATGATCAGTATTTTAGAAGCTTCTTTGAGCCCATCACTGATGATATTTCCTGCTATCATCCTTAAGATGAATACTATCTTGAATTTAGTTAATTCTTCCTTAGTTTTCCTACGTATGAATGTATCCTAAATAATGATTTCATTTTCACAGTTTTGAACTTTATACAAATAGAATTATACTTTGTATTTTTGAACTGCTTATTTTGTTTACCATTATGTTTCTGAGACTCATCTAGTTAAAGCACTGTTATAATGCATTTGTTTTCACTATTCTATAGTATACTATATGAATATATCAAAATTTATTTATGGTCTAGTATTGATATATTAAAGTTTTGGGGCCACTATATATAATCTATAAACGTTCTTGTGAACCTCTCCTGCATATAAGGAGGAGTTTCCCTAGGTATATAGACTGGTATATACTAGATACCAGTGTATTTAGTCTAGAAATTACTAGATTGTAGAATATATTTAAACTCAACTTTACAAGGTATATGTGCAAGCACTATTGCAGAATTTAAATGCAGGCATGCATTTACTAGGTATAAGGTAGGCATATCTTCAATTTTAGTAGATAATGCCAAATTGTTTTTCAAAGTGGATATACCAATTTATGTTTGCACATGAGATTTACCCGTAATCTACATTTTCACCAACTCTTAGAAATGTCCATCTTTGTTTTTCCCTGATAATCTGGAGGATAAAAAAGGCAACCTGATGTGATTCGATTTGCAAAAAAAATTATAAAATGTATAAAAATATGTAATATTTAAATTATATACACATAAATGCATGCACATATAAAATTTGTGTATATCCACCAAGAGCTTTAACTCACCTGTTTGGAAAGTGACTTCCAAGTTTTGGCAACTAAAATAAACAAATGTAAGATAATTAGATAATAAATACTTCATGTAATATATACCCATATTTGCTAACCATCTATAACCATAACTGATAACTAAACTTTTATGTGCAAAAGGCAAAGTTTTTTTAACCTCAAAATTTGGATCTGTAATTTGATCTTACATATATTATCTATTTGTTTTATATATTATGCACTGTTTATAATAAGTATCAGTGATATAGGAAACATTTCTCCACAGTGATATCATCTTAATTTGGGGCTTTCTGGACTAATAAAGTTAGCCTAACTTTCTCCATGTTAAACATCTTGTGGGCTTAAAAGTAAAAATAATGATACTTATGAAATATTCAAACTAGAATATAAAATAATATTAACATAGATAAACTATAATTTTAAGGTATTCTTTGTGATCTTTCCTATACTATTGTTCCATGACATAATTCATAGGTCAGGTCTCTCTAGGGTGAAGAAGGATTGGAGAAAGAGAAAAAGAAAGGAAAGGAAAGGGAGGTTATGTGAAGTGATGGGGAAACTTGTCCTGTTTCATTATTTTTCCCTGCAACTATTCAAGAAGCATCTCTGAATTAAGAGTGTTATAGCTGAATAAGATATCAGGGATCACTTTCTTTTTCTGATTCCTCCTCATATCCCCAAAGATCTCGAACACTATAAAACTTATAATATTGGGACAAATGTGTAGTCAGTATTGCTATTTCCTTTGCTCAGATTTGTAAATATTTAATGTAAATATTTAATGCCTGCCTAAGAATTAGCGCCAGGTTTAGATGCAATGAAGCCCTATAATAAGCTATGTTAGGAAACTGGTAAATATTAATTATTTCAGCTACATTACAATAATGCCAACCAACATCTTTTTCTACCTCAGAATGGTGCTATTTCATATAATTAATAATATATCAAATTCAAAATAACAATAAAAGCAATTTTTGCTATGTAATTTTTCTTTATTAGGCAATAAAACAACTCAATTTAAAATCAAAAGAGAAGAAATATGTTTCTAATGATAGATTTCTTCTTTAAGTAGCAACAACATCCTTCCTCTGTCCAAGATCATTTATACAAATGTGTAATCAAGTGATTCAAATCACAGGTCTACACGTTGGAATTTAGCATGTAACCTTAACTATGATACTATCTACGTTCATTTTGCAAAAACACTTCCCTTTTAACAAAGAATAGAACAATACAAATAATATTTATTATTCTGTTGCTCTTAAAATATAGCAGTAAGAAGAAAAATAAATGGCAGAAAAGTACATGCACATGCTGTTATGCAATGCTAAGAAGATATTAATCAAAAGAGGAAGTTAGAGGTACTCTTGAGTTTTGTAGGGTTTATGAGATTTCCATGGTAAATTATTCACAAAAGCCATATTCATTCTGCCGGAAATGTCACCATGTTCAGTATTATTAGCTTTTTAAATAAAGACTAAAGAGCCATCAAGATTGTTCTTCAAAGGATTTTCTGACTTTCTAAATTCCTTATTTTCATATGAAGTTACTGCATATATAAATATAACTTAGGTAGAGGACTTCAATTCCATTGGAAATATTATTTCTTAAGCTGTAGGTTGATGTTCATTATATTTTAAATATATTTCTGTATGTCTGAAAAATTTAACAATAAATGTTTAAATATCTAAATTAAAATAATTCTTGATGCTATGTTGGAAAATAATTATTGATTTTATAGTTCTAGAAAAGAAAGTCACCATTTAGGTTCTATTTAAGTAAGCAAAACAAGATTGTAATGCAAAATTATAATCAACAATCAGATATCTCAACATTTATTTGATCTATAACTTTAAAGCAAATATTTACACAGCATACCATCTTTTCCCTTTTGAATGTTATCATAAAATGATATCAAAGACTTTTAAAAATCATGACTATGATGTTAAACAGGGAAAAAAAAGTGAATGTTATATAAATATTTGCTTAAAAATTATCATGGCTATGGGCTGGGTGTGGTGGCTCACACCTGTAATCCCAGCACTTTGGGAGGCTGAGGCTGGAAGATCACCTGAGGTCAGGAGTTTGAGACCAGCCTGGCCAACATGGTGAAATCCTGTCTCTACAAAAATACAAAAATTAGCCAGCCATGATGGCAGGTGCCTGTAATCCCACCTACTTGGGAGGCTGAGGCGGGAGAATTGCTTGAACCCAGGAGGAGGAGGTTGCAGAGAGCCGAGATCAGGCCATTGTGCTCCAGCCTAGGTGACAGAGCTTGACTCTGTCTTGGGAAAAAAAAATCATGGCTATGAATTCAAATGATGATGATGATGATAATGACATAACAATATTAAATGTTTACTGTGTACCACATACTATACTAAGCACAATTGATTAATTATATCTTCAAAAAAAATCATGAGGCTATTATTTTTATAAATGAAGAAACAGAAGATTAAATAACTTAACCAAGTTTTCAAAGCCAGTAAGTGCCCAGGATTAAACACAAATCAAATTTCATTACGACACATTTTGAATGTATCTGATTTAATACTCCATGAAACATTTTTCTATTCTTTTTCTTTTCTAAAACCCCAACTTTCAAAACAGGTTTTATGAATATCTTGATCTTATGCGATTGTTCTTAATTATGTTTGAAAAGTGGTGGTTAGAAATTAACTGAGGTTGTGGTTATAAAATATCCTGAATACATTTTTTGTATTATGAAACCAGTTTTTTACTCTTAATTTATGGTTTTCAAATACCTATCAGAAGAATCACCATAAAAGTTATTTCCAAAAAGCAAAGTCCAACAGTGTGCTTCCAGTGAGTGTTTTGTGAAGAAAAAAATTCTAGAAAATAATGAAGTACAAGTTTTCAAAATATGAAATTTAGGCCAGGCACAGTGGCTCATGTCTGTAATCCCAGCACTTTCAGAGGCTGGTGGGGGGGACTGCTTGAGCCCAAGAGTTCAAGACAAGCCTGGGCAACATAGCAAAACCCTGTCTCCACAAAACGATTTAAAAATTAGCTGGTGGCATGGCAGTGTGTGCCTGTAGTCCCAGCCACTTGGGAGGCTGAGGTGGAAGGATCACTTGAGCCTGGGAGGTTTAGGCTGCAGGGAGTTGTGAACACATCATGGCACTCCAGACTGGGGGACAGGGCAAAACCCTGACTCAAAAAAATATTATAGATTATCAAGTATCATTTAAAGAATAGCTTTCAAATATGTTTGAAAAAATTATAGAATTGAATATAAAATACCATTTAGCATCTAAGAAATTCCTTCCTTCAAGACGTATTTATTGTATACCTATCATGTGCCAGGTAACCATATTCTACCTTGGAGCTGGTTGTTTCCGTATCTTATGTCCTCTCATAATATTGTAAATTTCTTGAGTGCACAGACTTTGTATCCCTCGTAGCACACAGAAAAGTCCCTTAATACCGAAGTAGATGTATAGATATTCCATACGTTTTTATTTAATTGATTTGGTACAACACAGATTATTTATATTTATTAATAAATTAGTATTAAACCTATACTAATTCAGTAATAATGAATCTATGTTGTATCAAATGGATTAAATATAAGGGATATAATTCTTATCCTAGCCTCCAAATTTTTAAAAGAACAAAAAGAACACCACTTAATTTTCGACCTTTCCTATCACTATATAATCCTACACATTCCTTAAATGGCTACATGACTATACCACATACTGTCTTGATTTCATGTTTTTGCTTATGTAGTTACCATTTCTTTAGATGCTACCCTCATAGTTTCTAGTTAAAATTTTTTTTAATTTAAAATTTTGCATGATCAAAAGTGTCTACTTCAAATTCCATTCCAGCTACCTTTCAGTTCCTTTCTCTTTTGCAACTAAATATTTTAAAAGTCCTTTACACTCATCGTCTTCATTTCTTCATCTGCTACTCACTCCTGCAATTGCCCTAATGACTCCACTGAAACATCATTATAAAAAACCATCAATAGCCTTCATGTTACCAAATCTAGTGGGCATTTTCCCATCCTGAATTAACTTGAATTCTCAGTAGAATTCCATTCAATTGGCAATTCTGGCTATTTTACTTGGCTTCTGTGACTACATACCCTTATGATTTTCTTCCTATGTCTCTGGCCACTCCTATGTCTCCTTTTGAAGCTCATTCTTTCAAAGCCCTTTGTCCATTCATCTTTTAAAGAACAGAAATTCCTCAAGGCCCAGTCTTTGGTTATCTATATTCTCATTCTATACAGCTTTCCTATGCAATGTCATTCATATACATTGTATTAGTTAGCAATCATGCAAAGATGAATCCTAAATACGTACTTGTATCTCTCCCTTGATATCCAGTGGAAATAATCCCAAGAATCAAAAATTCATTAAAAGCTAATCTGTCAAGTAGCCAATATGCCAAGTTATTAAGCATTTATTTTAAGGGTCATTTTTGCCATATCACTGACTCTGGAGAAAAAAATGGCTCTAATTGTTTTAGTTTAAGTATTTGTGTGACAGTTTCAAGCACATATGGGTTAAACAAATGATTATTTGGCTTACTGATTTTTAGTGAGTTATCTTTCAGTGAACTGAAATGAATTATTAAGAAAAATCCTACTGTAACCTTTTACATATCCAAAGTGTCTCAAATAGATCATGACCAAAATTGAAACTGTGATTTTTCTCCTCAAACCTGGTCCCTACTGCCATCCATCCAGGTAAGCCAGCGAGAAACCCTTAGTCCTCATTACTCTTGACCACCATCTGTAGAGGCTTTTGAAGCCTAAACTATCAGTAGCCAATTGTGATACAGTATCAAGGAAAACTATCCATAATTATCTATTAAAATATTTTTTTTACAACCTATATCTGTGAGGTAGCTTTTCTTCATATACTTAATGGAAAACAACATATTGTAACAGATCAAATAAAAAAGCACATGTGAGAATACAGCTGTCTTCTGTTAAGTTAGATATTAAGAGATTTGTAAGAATTTACATACTGCCAAAAAGTTTGAGAACCATTGGTCTAATGCATGAAAAGGTCAGAAATAATTAAACTATTAATATATTAACACTACAGGAGCTATGACAAATTTAGAAGAAATACAGGTAGAATTCTTGCCCAGGGCTAACCTCAAAACCAGTTCTCTGAATTACTCTGTTCAGGTTTGATATAAGAATGAATAGGCAGAATATGAGTCTTTTATAAAGAGTATCTAAAGTAAGGTGATGTTATGCTGAGAAAGATAGAGCACAATTGAAAGTTTCTGAAAAGAGAAGAGAGGTAAGAGTTTGGAAGAAATACCAGTTTGATAACATTGAATAGCACAATATTATGTGAAATGCCACATTATTCAGTTCTTCTAAAAATACTTATACTGCTCTATACATTTAAAAGTTAGAGATAAAAAAATTATAAAATTATTAAGATAATTTCAAAAGTATACTCACACTTGGGCTCATCTGTTGTAACAGCCAAAATAAAATCATATGGAGTCATGAATAACTGCCCTTCACATTCTACAGAAGCAAATAAACGAAATCGCCTCTCCCGAGATGTGGCATAAAGGTCTAAGTCTTCAGTGTCTGTTCTGCCAATAGCAACCTAAAGTTGAGAAGGCAAATTTCGATCATGTGAATTAATACCTCCTTCTAGAAGATACTTTTAATTATGCTGAAAGTGAATTAACAGAGTAAATGAAGGGTGAGAATATCTTCTAAAAAATATTAATCACTTTATTAATAAATTATTCACATACATAAAATTAATTAATATTCAAAAGATCCTATAATAAGTATCATTAAGAGCTTAAGGATTTTAAACTGGCACTTTGAAGAAGTGATTTGTGATTTTTTTGGTTTACTTCTTAAGCTTCAGTCTTAGAGAACATTTAATTATGGAGCCAAAGGTACCTTTAGAAGGAACACCAGCACCTGCTGAATGTCTACTATGCACTCTTACAGGCTAATGTATTTAATTACAAGTCTATTCACAACAGCCATTATTTTTCTAAAAGAAGAAAGTAAAACCCCAATAGGCCACTTATAATTACCACTAAGGAAACCATTTAGTGGTAATATTTAGATTCAAAGTGAAATTGCTAATTCTAGATCACTAAAGGATAGTGACCATCACTGGTCTGAATTTTACCTAGAATTAAAGTTTGCTGAAAATTAACAGAATTAGAAAGTGTGTTGTATGTGGGGGGAGGGGTCTCTTTTCCTTCATTTCAAGACCTTTCTTTATAGATAATTTTCCACTGTTATTTTCTCTCTGAAGTAACCAGAGCAAATTAATTTTTTTAATAAAAAAATTTATTTTCCTGATTACAGGAGTAATGCATGGCTATTACATGCAACTTAGAAGACAGAATTTTTAAAAATTTGTAAGAATAATTTTATTTTTGGCAAAAAAGTGCGATTTTACCACACAATGCTGTTCAGCAACCTGGTATTTTTCACTTATCAATTATCAGGGCCATTTTTCTATGTCACTAAATATTCTGGTAGTTACTGTATAAAATTGGAAGACAGACTTTAAAAATTTATAGGTATAATTGTTTTTGCTTTCTTTTGGTAAAGAAAATGGGATTATACCATATATATTGTTCAGTAATCTGGCTTTTTTACTTACTAAATCTTCAGGACTATTTTCCTATGTCACTATTCTTATAGAAGACCATTTTTGTTAACTGTATGATATTTCATAGTAAATGTTTATAGTATAACATAAACAATTCCACATGGTTATTCAGTTAATTTCTAATCTTTTGCTATAACAAAAAATGGTACAATGCTGAACCCTGAAAATATCTAGAAGTATCCACAAACAGTTCACAGGATACATTTTTTGAGACAGTTTCACTCTGTCACCCAGGCTGGAACACAGTGGCAAGATCTCAGCTCACTGCAACCTCTGCCTCCCGAGTTCAGTTCTCCTGCCTAGCCTCCCTTAATCCTAAGGAGTGAAGCTGATTGGTCAAAGAAGTCCTTTTAGTCAAACTGTCTTCAGGGAGTTATAGCAATTTACATGATTATCAATAATACAAAAATTATATTTTCACTTATTTCATAAAAATTATTTCATATAAGGAAAAAACTATTTAAATATTTAGTACCTTGAGAAGCCATAGCAAAAACAATCCATAGAAACTTTTAGCAAGAATACTACTTTATTTCTAAGTTACACCTTATTAAATGAAAAGCCAGGCAAATGATTAATCTTTTTCATCATTCTGAAGACTAAGACTTCTCAAAACATTACAGTAGCAGTTAAGTAAAAACTGAAAAAAAGTTTCACTCCCCACTTTTAACGGTGTAAGAAATGGAATTTGTGGTGTCTGTCTTTAAGGAATGAATACCAATCTATATGGAAAGACAGAATGCTAGTTGGAGAGACAAAAGGCACAGAGAAAGGGAATGGGTTAAATGCAAGCAAACGGAAGAAAGGCAGTAGAGGGTGAGCTTAAAAAGAAGGTTTCAGGAAAAATTACAATTTTAACGCCAGAAAAGATATGAACATTTGGGGTTTCTACAGCATATCTGAAAGACGGTCATAATCTTCCTGAGCAGAGGATTGACATTAATGGAAAAGTGTGGTAAAAGTATGGCATGCTAATGATTTCTGACTGCCAGACTAAAGCCCTGGAGCTGAATTTGACAATAAACAAATGGTCTTAGGAGTTGCTGAAGTGGAGCAATGACTCAAAGAAAATGGTGCTTTAGAAAGACAAAGCAGCCTAATACTAAAGACAAGTTGGCTCAGCAGTATACATTGATAAAAACTGCCCAGGTATCCACAGGTACTGGGAAATTGTTTTGGCTCTGCCGTGGGTGAGACATGAGATACTGAACAACTCACGGGTAAAAATGAGCAATAATCTCCCTGAATAATCCTCAGGGATCAGAATACCATGTTAGTCCCCTTGTACACACATATCCCAGGGGTTTCTTCCTCCTCTCAAGGTGGGAAACCAATCTTATCTGTAAAAGAGTTGACTTTTCTGCCTTTTTCTTGCTAGGCCATTTCCCTGGGCCTAGGGGACATCAATCAACCATGATTTCTCACCAGTGAATTTCATGGAGGATCACTCAGCCTGGAGCTCCCACTGTTTATGCACCCTTATCTGAAGCATGCCTTGGTCAAACATTCTGCACCCCAAGTTTCTGCCTATAACATCTATATTTGCTCTGACATAATCCAGACTTGATCTGTGGCTTCTGTCTCTACCTGGTGTTGCCACTACTGCTCCTGATATGCCTGTTTTCTCATCAAACTTTCTGTCCTTAAGCATAGTCTATCAATGCCCCAGCTTACCAAACCTGTCTGACCACTGCAGCTGGGAATATGATCCACCTTACATATAAGCTAATGCTGGCAGCCCCTCCTCCTCCTTTACCTCTTCTAACAATCAATTAACAAAGCCTGTAGTCCTCTCTCTAATTTCACACATCAAAACCACTGCCACCACCTTTGTTCAGGAACTCATTATTACTTCCCTACGGTTTTATAGTAATGGCCTGTGATTGTTACTTCTAATCCATCCTATGCCGAAGTGGGAAAAAATAAGAACTATAGAAAACATTGCATTCTTTAACCCCCTGAGTAAGGATATGAGAAGAAATCTCACCAAGCAGAGTTGAAGGTTGTCATTAAAACTCCACTGTATGAATCCACTCCTGTTGTCTTAGCAATGGTATTAGGTGGGGGTTTGATAATGTTATTAGGTGGGTGCCCACATTTCTATTTAGCACCATTTTAAAAGAAGATCAGGAAGGAGTTTGGAAAGGGTTTGTGCCTCAGGCAATATATATATATATATATATGTCCTAAAAGGAAAGACTATGTATAAAAGAGATAACCAGAGGCCTGGTGCTTAAAGGGGGTTCCCAGTATGGCCAACTCATTGCTTCCTCCATTGTCTCTGCTCAATTTAGTATAATGAAGCACACAGTCTAATAAAACACATGAAGACCGCTCAGATGAAAAAGGACTGGTAAAAAGTATGTAACGGCCAGGCGTGGTTGCTCATGCCTGTAATCACAGCACTTTGGGAGGCCAAGGCAAGAGGATCACTTGAGGTCAGGAGTTCGAGACCGGCCTGGTCAACATGGTGAAACCTCGTCTCTACTAAAAATACAAAAATTGGCTGGGTATGGTGGCACATGCCTGTAATTCCCAGCTACCTGGGAGGCTGAGACAGGAAAATCACTTGAAACCTGTAAGGCAGAGGCTGCAGTGAGTCGAGATCACACCACTGCACTCCAGTCTGTGTGACACAGCAAGACTCTGTCACAAAAAAAAAAAAAAAAAAAGTAAATAACAATTTCCCTATGATAACCCAGTAAACTGGTCTGATCCCAGAATAGTCTACTTATCCTCAACTAGGAGAACTCAGCTCATCTGATTGGAGAATGAGATGGGATGGAGAGCAGGACAGAAAACCAATACTTGGGTTGGTTTTTAAGTTCTCTATTCTCTTCTACCAACTTATTTGTCTCTTCCTACTCAAATACCACATTGTTTTAATGACTATATCTTTTGAATATGTTTTGACATTAAGTAAAACAAGACTGTACCTGTCAATCTTTTTTGTTGAGATGGAGAGTCGCTCTGTCTCCAGGATGGAGTGCAGTGGCATAATCTTGGCTCACTGCAACCTCCGCACCCCCCAACTCCAGTTTTAAGTGATTCTCCTGCCTCAGCCTCCCAAGTAGGTGGGACTACAGGTGCACTACCATGCCCAGCTAATTTTTGTATTTTTAGTAGAGACAGGGTTTCACCATGTTGGCCAGGATGGTCTCAGTCTCTTGACCTCATGATCCACCTGCCTCAGCCTCCCAAAGTGCTGGGATTACAGGTGTGAGCCACTGCACCTGGCCACTGTCAATCTTTTAAAAAATATTTGTGATGACTGATATGTAATGTAGAAATCAGTGTATCAAGTTCTATTTTAAAAATGCTACTGGTATTTTGTTTGAGATGATATTAAATTTTGGGAGAATTGATAGTCTCACAACATTGAATTTTCCAACCTAGGAACACAGATGTCTACTTATTCAAGTCCTCACCTATGTCTTGCAATAAAATTTTGTAGTTTTCTTCACATAAATTAAAAACAAATTTTTGGTAGAGTTACCCCTAAGCATTTCATAGTTTGTGTAATTTGAACAAGGAATGAGACCTTTTATTTCTATTACATTTTCAATTGGTTATTTCTTACGTGTGGGAAGGCTATTAACTTTGGTATATTTGCTTCATATCCAACTATCTTATTAAATTCCTTCACTAATCCTAACTTTTTTTCTCAGATTTTCTAAGTGGATAATCACAAATTCTTTCAAAATGGCCACAGTTGTAGCTTCTCTTTTTCAACATTTATATCTCATTTTCATTGCCTTAATTGCTAGAGGTGTAGGTCTATAAAAATAATGTTAAATATTATTGTAATATTAAGCACGCTTGACTTTTTCTATGTTTTGAAGAGAATGCTTCCAATGAATTGCCAATAAAAGCAATGTCTGCTGTTAGTTTTGATAATTATCGTCTACCTTGTAGCAGGAATGGGTATTCATCTGGTCTCGTTTGTTCTCTGAAAATGAGTTTAGAGTTAGAATGGTCCTTAGAGATCATTTGGTCCTCTTGCTTCTTCACCTTTTTACCAGAATAGAAACATAAATATTAGTCCTCAAACAAACATTTAAAATGTGTTGGGTGAGTAGAAGCATAAATAGAAATCCCCAAACAAAAATTCAAACTATATTGGACAAAACTCTATTATTTGCATTATCTTTTAAACCTGTATAGTTTCTAAGATGAATATGTAACATCAACAAATGACTTAATGGAAATTCATTCACTCATTCAACAGGTATTTGTTGTGTGTCTACCACATACAAATAAATTATTGTAAAACAATTAGTCAACTGGAATATTACCGACATAAACTAAAACTCTTTTCGGAGAAAAATAAATAAATAAGCTTGGTTTAATCATGTTCTGCCTGCATACACCTAACTACTTTCAAACACTTAGAGAATCCATCTGCTTTTTTCTCCAGAGTTTATCAATAGACTGTTTACTTAGAGAATGCTCTAATGGCATAAGATGAATAATTTATCATTTGTTACTGTGATACAGTTCTGACCAAGCTAAACTTCAGAGTGCATAGGAGGCTGACTTGCAGCAGTCCATGAAGTTCTGCTGAACATACCTGATCTACTGGAACCTCTGAGAAAGAAGTGGCAGCTGGCCAGCAGACTAGCAAAGCGTCACAAGGAACTCAGACCTTTAAGAGATTTAGCTTTGCTTCTGAATTTTCCAAAGTTCAAAAAATCCCAAACTCTTTAAAGCTTTAACATCACTATTATGAACAGTCAAGAAAAAAAAAAACCAACAATAATAAAGGTGGAACATGGCATCAAACCAGCTTATTAAACCTCTTGTGAGTCTTGGTTGCTTACAAATGACAATGATCTTGTAACATGTTAATGTTCTGGACCTTTTAAAAAACAAATATAGCCATTTCACTGGAGCACAATGAATCTGTGGTTCCGCGATGAGGAGTGTATCCTTAGGTTACTAGGAATAGGTTTCATTGGCTGATCTATTTCATTTTAAATACCTTTTTTGCTTACTTAGACCAATATAATATCTTTTAAATGTTAATTACTAATTTAAAAATCCTATAATCAACAAAACATCTTTCATTACTATGTACTATTTCAGTAAATGGTACTTTTGGCATCACAAATTGCCAATTAGTAAAAACTCATCAATAAGTATAATATGTCAAAGGTCAATATGGCACTTTGGGAGGCTTAGGTGCGTGATCACCTGAGGTCAAGAGTTCAAGACCGGCCTGGCCAACATGGTGAAACCCCATCTCTACTAAAAATACAAAAAAATTAGCCAGGCATGGTGGTGGGCACCAGTAATCTCTGCTGCTCAGGAAGCTGAGGCAGGAGGATCACTTGAACCCAGGAGGCGCAGGTTGCAGTGAGCTGAGATGGTGCCATTGTACTTCAGCCTAGGCAAAAAGAGCAAAACTTTTTCTCAGGGAAAAAAAAAAAAAGAAAGAAAAAAAATTCAGTAGGGAAAGCTAACATGTAAGCCAAGAAAATCCGAATTATATAAATTCAGTTGTTAAAACATTAATTGCTAAACTGAAAATCATTACCATCAATTCTGTATTACATACTTGGAAACATATGAGGAGACCATTTGTGAATTGGTAGGGAAAAGACTTAAAGGAACATGGAAGAAAGGATTTATATAAGAAAAATTCTTAATTTCTATAGATTACAGTCAATCTAATTTCAATAGATGACACTCAAACTTAAAAACATATATTTGGGAAGTGACAATCTTTAAACTTAAGATTTAAAGAGAAAACCCTTAAGCTTATAATGGCTACAAAGAGAAACACAGCCTTTCTAAGAAGCTGAAAGATAGGAGAAGCAAAGATGGAGCTGAAGACTGAACTAGCTTAGATTCTAAGAAATAATCTCCCCAAAGTAAACACACAAAACAAAATTTCCATGTTCCATCTTTCCTGGAGATGCCTCTTTTTCTTTCTTATTTTTTAGAGATAGAGTCTGTGTTCTGTCAGGTGAAATCTTTTCTCTGCATGTCTTTCTTTGGAGTTTATTTTAGTTTCAGCAGCAGGCCTATTGAAGAAGCTCTTAAATACAGAAATAATGGAACATTTAAGTTTTTCTTAGGCAATAAACAGCAAACCCATTCATGGAGGTTATCTTATTCTAGCCTATTAATCATAAGTTATAGCTGGTTATCAACGTTAAAAATTTGCTGTAATTAAAAATTCTTATTGAATATAATTAATATTGTTTAAACCTTGAATTCCTGTTTTCACATGAGTTTTGGAACCAAACCTATTCCAAGTTGGAGGTAACCACATACTCTCAGGCCAGAGATCTGGGTGTTGCCGGTTATATTCTGGAAACAAGAACTGAGTTCCTGATTTGCTCCTTATCCTTAGAACCAATCCATTCCTGACTTCCCAATATCCATACCTGGGTTCCTGTTAACCTGTGCTTGAGATGTCCTCATACTGCACAGGTTCCCTCTGGAAGTGCAGTACATGCTTACTTTACCCACAATAGCACTTGGGTTAGGCTGCTTCTTACCAGATCTCCTTAATGCTTGTTTCTAAACTCTGTTTAGAGCTCAGCTAGTTATCAACACATTCACTGGTTATTTACTGATAGAACTTCATAAAATCAACTAAGCTAAAGTCTAAAATTGGCCAAAGTCTAGGCTTAACCTGTAGACAGAAACAAGAATGAGTCTAATTTCCATCTGAGCTTAGGAAAAACTCCAGAAACTGTAATGGTCTCCGCTATGGCCAGCTCCAGTAATATTTTAGATCTACTTCAGTTCCCTGCTTAGCTTTGCAATTTCTTTGGCGATGAGCCCAATACCTTTCCAGTTATTGCCAAGGGAATGAATCCATGGTGTTCCATATCAAATGGAACATGTGATTCTTTTACTCAGACTCTCAGGAAGGCCACCTGACAGAAAACTGCTACCATACCCTCTCTACTGTATAAGCTACTGCTCCTAATTGATCATAATGAATCACATCCCTTGTGATAGCACACCTTATACTCTGACAACACAGCTTCCCTGAGAGCCAACACAGTATCTGGATAAATCTTAGCAATTTCCTTTACATATCCCTATTATATCACTTATGCTCCTTTCCTCCATTCACACCAGGTTGCAATTATCTGTTTATGTATTTGTCTCTTCCATTCAATCATGAATTCCTTGAGCTATAAGCTCTTGCTTTTATAGCCCCAGTGGATACCACAGTACCTGACACATATAAGAGGCTCAGTACCTGGTTGCTTTGTGAATAAATGAATGCTTGTGGCTGAAGAGATAATTGGGAACTGGGTAATAAGCAACCAAAGGGATATTGAGTCTTGGCCAGAGAGAAGTTAAGGACAACCAGAAGAAAGTTTTCTGATTCCAAAGTAGGCCCTTAGTCTGAAATATTAAAAGAGAATCTAAAGCTTTGGTGAGAAAAACATCACATTATAACATAGAAATCTATCTTTTAAAAGTTATTCAAATATGTCATCTTTAATGTTGGTTACTGTTTTAAGTTTAACTAATGCAATAAGAAGGCATATGGGGTTTGTTTTCACTTTTATTGCTTATTATTTTAATAGAGTAAAAAGTCTGGTTAAAATGTACCTCTTAAGCAGAGATGCAGACAAAAGCAACTGTGGACTAGATCTTGAAGTTTGGAATACTTAATTCTCAGGCACCCCTCCAAAGTAATTGCAACATATAAAAACTGTGGGTTTTTTTTTTTCATATTTAGATTTTATAAGAAGTTTCTATGTGCTTTTTTTTTTTTGAGACAGGGTCTTGCTCTGTCACCCAGGCTGGAGTGTAGTAGCGCAATCATGGCTTACTGCAACATTTACCTCCTGGGCTCAAGGGACCCTCCCACCTCAGCCTCCCAAGTAGCTGGCACCACAGGTGCAGGCCACCATGCACCACTACGCCCAGCTAATTTTTTCTGTTTTTTGAAGAGACAGGATTTTACCATGATACCCAGGCTGGTCTCGAACTCTCAAGCGCAAGCAGTCTCCTGCCTCAATCTCCCAAAGTGCTGAGATATGTTGAGCCACTGTGCCTGGCCCTTTAAAATTTTAAAGTAACTACCTTGCTAGTTACTACCTTGCTAGGAGCTGCATAATACTTCAGTTGGTTTCTTTCAGTTACACATGATCAATTATTTTCTAGAACAAAGAGTAATTTCTGGTTTCCTAATATCTTTCTTAAAAGGATTCATAAAATTCACAAATTCTTCTAAGTTTGACTAGAGGAATAACAGGAACCAACAGACAGTATATCTGGTGATAATTTTATCAGTATACACATTAGGGAAGGCAAAAAAGGGAGAATACAGCTTTTCAAATGTGAATTAATACTGGGAGTTCTAACGTAAGAGAAGGCAGTTGGTTATGTTGGAGAAAAAGAAAAACATAAATGTAACTTGGAAGAGGCTCAAATGAGTAAGACTGCAACAAAGCACCCTACTTGGAAGACTTCAGGAACGGGCAGCAGTGGAGGGAACAAGAAGTCAGACAGGAAAGGTATGGGAGATGGAGCATATGATTCATTTGGCACAATCCTAAACCAAGTTCAAGACCCAGACTGCGGACCTCAGCCAAGAACAGAGGAGGTTGAAGCAGCAGGCAAATGAACTATTCAAAGAAGAGAGAAGTAGATAAGAGGAGCCTGGATTCAGTAAGAAGCAATGTAGTCCTTGGGGAACTGGCATAAGGTCACTGGGATCTTTTAAGTGACCTTCTAAAGTAAGAATCCGAAACAGGGGATTGGGATATAAGACTGGAGCTGTCACAGGGATCCATCAGTTACATTAATAATGTCCAAGTGGCCAATTAGCTATCAATCTAAAGCTCCTTATATTCTGCAGGTCTTATAGTGTGTGTGGTGAGGTTGAACCTACAGGCAGGCAGTTAGGTGAACTTCCACACGAGGAGAACTTAAGACATGTCTAGCTGACAGTTAATTCACCTTTATCCAAAAATAATCATCTCCCTTCTCAATGATAATGACCTTTACCAATTAATTGCTTCCCTGCTGTATTAGACAGGTAGGCTAACTTCCTCAAATGTAATGGCTCCAACACAACACAAGTGTGTTTATTTCTTTCTCACATAAGAGTCCAGAGAGAACACGCTAGGACTGGGGTTGGGAGTGGGATCCAGGGAGATGATGACTGTCATTATCAACCAAGGGAGAGGGAAATAAAGTATGAAAGAAGTTCATGTGAGAAGCTTTTATAGGCCAGTCCTGGAAGTGGTATAAATCACTTCTGCTCACATTTAGCTGAAGAGGACTTAGTCACACAGCCACACTTAAGTGCAAGGAATGATGGAAAATGAAGAAGAGCTGGACTTCTATACCCTAAGTATTATGGAAAAGGAATAGAAATTGTGGTCAACAGTTTGCAGTCTCTATCATACCAACTTTGGGTGACAATATAGGGGACTCACGGAATATAAAAGACTAAAAACAAAAAACATTAGAATTAAGTTTAGGAAAGACTTGGAGAGACTCACTTTCAAAACAAACCACATCTATAGATTTAAAAGCCTCATGGGAGGTAACACTTCTAAATCACCTTCACCAATGTTTCAGGAAACACTAAACTGCTGTGATTCACTTAGGTTGACAGTTCTAAGTGAATTTTTTTAATTTTATCCTTTGCAGACTGTATCTCTCTTTTTAAATTCTTAGACATAGCCACAATAGGCTTGAAATTTAATGTTATTTGCATTTGTACTCTCTCCCTGGCTTTGTTTCTCCAAATTTGGCAAAATGCTTCTGTAACTCTGATCTTTTCTCAAAACACAGCAGTGAGATTAAGAAAATATTTGGGGCTGGGCGCGGTGGCTCAAGCCTGTAATCCCAGCCCTTTGGGAGGCTGAGGCAGGCCGATCAGGAGGTCAGGAGACTGAGACCATCCTGGCTAACATGGTGAAACCCTGTCTCTACTAAAAATACAAAAATTAGCTGGGTGTAGTGGTGCATGCCTATAATCCCAGATGCTCAGGAGGCTGAGGCAGAGACTGCACCACTGCACTCCAGCCTGGTGACAGAGCAAGGCTCCATCTCAAAAAAAAAAAAGAAAAAGAAAAGAAAATATTTGGGTCTGGTCCTCAGTCCTTGAATGTTGAGGGATACTAAGTGTAAACAAATGCTTTTTGCTCTGCCTCCACAAACCTACCCACATTATCTATGGGAGACTGCATAGTAAGTACTATTACTGTCTTATGGTTTAATTTACAAAAACTGACTCAACTATCTATAGCTAACAAGATCATGGTCTTAACATTTTCACTCTATAATTATAAAACTGAATTATTCCTAAATTTGGTGGCAGATTGCTATACTCAAAGTATCTAACAAAAATAACCAAAACTTCTAAATCTAAAATCTAAGTAACAGAAACAAAATATAAAACTCCCTGCAAATACACATATGTATATAAACTTAAGTTTTAAATCCCAACAACTTCATTTCTTTCATTCATATAGTGAAATCCATTCTGAAAATAAAATATAATCATCAAACTTCAAAATAATGAAACCTTGGCATGTATGATTTTGTCAAATATTACCTATTAAATGTAATATTATAATTTCTTGGCTTTATAATATTCTAACTAGATATGTAAAACTTTTCATAGTCCTATTTTTCACAGAATAGGAAAATACAGATATTGTAAAGTTCAAGATAAAGTATCCCTACAGTATTTTTAGATGTGGCAAATTTTGCTGAAATGGAATTTTTTTCCATCAAAAAAAGATCTTGCAAAGCTCCTGCAGAAAACTGCACAAGCACAGACCACAGATTTGGCACATGACTTATTTGTAAGTGTGAGGCCACACAGGAGAAACACAAAATCACAGAACTCGAGAGCTAGAAGATAAATGAAATTTGCCATTTCATATTACTCCTTCTAGGAAATTATGCTTTACACCTTCTAGGAAATTATTTTTTGGTAATCGCTTGACACCCTTTTCACATTTGCTAAAAACATTTAGGGAATCTTCTTCTTTCTACCTCTAGAAAGCTCTATTTTTTTTCTGTTTTACTGAGATATTGTGAGCTATTTGAGAATTTATGCGGAAATAATAAAAATATACATGATTTCTTCATAAAAATTAAGTAATGATTCTTTTTAGGTAACTATGTGGATGCTCTAAACTAAGATGAGAAGCTTAAAAAATGATAGAAGTTGCCTTTTAAAATTACCTCATCTTTCCAAGAGAAATAAAAATATTGTGTCAATACAATTATCTTCTCTGGAATTTCCAAACTCAGACCTTTGCAACTAGTACTTAGATGTTACTTGTTAATGTAGTGAAGCTAGGGCCTTCAGGCAACAGAGTACATCATTATCCTTCCTACAAAAAACAGAAAGCAAAGGTTCACTGCCAAGGCACAGGCTCACGTTACTTCAGGTCAGCAATTCGAAAATTTACTCTGTGGTAAGGTCTAGTTTTCCCAGGGAGGTAAGATTAAATGCCAGATAAAGGATTCACTACTTGACAATTAGAGAAACTTATGCCTACTAGCTGATAATACCCTAAAGAGGCAATTGAAAACAATTATGTCAATTATCTGAACTGCATAATACCTTACACTGCACAATACCTTGCCTTTTAGCAACCATGAAACAGAAATGAGATGAAAGAAGAAAAAATTAAAATAATTTGTATTAATGGAAATTATTTAGATTACCCATCTTTATTAGTTTCTTTAAGACACATTTGTTTTACAGTAAATCAAATTGAAAAATTTAAAAATAAAGAGTGATTTTAAAATGTATTAATTTCACCTAGAAAATTAAGCACTGGTATTAGGATTTACCTCATGTTAGCAAATGTACCAACATTTTTATAAAACATAAAAGTAAATAATCTTGCAAATTTATGTTTCTACTCAACATTATCTGGGCAAGAATCTTATGGACTTGCACGGGACTCTATTCAAGTAGCTAAAAATGATGTTCATGGAAGTACTACATTTGGTTTTCCCAAAGGGCTTCAGGCTTATTTAAAGGCATCTTGAAGATAAAAGACATAGGATTTTCTTTGCTTGCTGGGTGGTCGAAAGGTTAAACCTGAAAGTCCCAGTGTGGGAAAATCCCAAAGTACTCTAAGTGAAATGTTTTGATGCTTAGTAAATGTGTCTGTGTGGAAATACACACAGCTGAAGACAAGCCAATAGTGTTTTCCTGGCTGAGATCAAAGTTTTTAAAAGTTGCTAGATAAAGAAACTGACCATTTATGATTTTTAAGGCCTCTAATTGTTCAATTATAGTTACCAGGCTATGGAAAGGGTTGAGTGGGGGTTGGGGAAATGAGGACAGATTGGTTAATGAGTATAAAATATAATAAGATATAAGAAATAAATTCTAGAGTTCAATAGCACAGTAGGGTGAATACAGTTAATAATAAAATATCATATATTTCAAAATAGCTAGAAGAGAAGATTTGAAATGTTCTTGACACAAAGAAATGATAAATGTTCAAGGGGATGGATAACCTAAATACCTTTATTTGATCATTACACACTGTATGCATGTATCAAAATATCACACCCCATAAATACACACAAAGATTATGTATCATATTTTAAAACACAAAAAATGTTCAAGTCTCTACTTGTATTATTATAGTATCTTACACTATAGGGTTCTTTACAAGTTTAATAAATATTTTCACATACATTATCTCATTATTTGACTGAAAGATAATATAAATGAAACTCTTTCTCTCTAGAGGCAGTATAGCATAGTGGTTCTGTGTGTAGACCTCATCGTTTCCTGCCTATTTAAAGACTTTGCTTTAGCAATACTGCCCTAGCCCTGTCAAGTTATTTTTTCCTCTTCCACTGTATACTTCTCATCAACATACACACGTTGCTATTCCTTCCACCTTAGAAAGCGTCCCGTCCCACGTCTTTATTTAGCTACCTTTACTCTCCTTCCTGCCATTTCTCTCCTTCCCTTTACAGCAAGGCTACTGGAGAGTGCTGTCTACATTTCCTCTCATTCTCTTTTGATCTTACTCCAGTAAGGCTCTCCCTTCTACCATGCCATCAAAGCTGTTTGTCAAGGTCATCAATGACCTCCTTGTTGCTAAATCCAAAGGTCACTTCTCAGTTTTCATCTTACAGCATCTGACACAGTTGTTGGCTCATTTCCCCTTGAAATAATTTATTTTCTGTTTCTAAGATTTCACTCTCTTGCTTTTCCTCCTACCCCTCTGGGTATCCCTTTCGGTATTTTTGCTGGTACATCCCAACTATATATTGCCCTTGGGCCAATCCTTGGACCTCTTTTCCTTTTTTAAATCTACAATTACCTGCTTGATGATCTCATCTAGCCTTCAAATACTGTAAATATGCTGATAAATCCAAAATTTGTCTCCTGCATTCCACAACATAAATTCCACAAAGGCAGGAATTTTTTGTTTACTCAGTACCTAGAAGAGTTTTTGGCTTGCATCAGGCTCTCAAATATTTGCTGAATACAAATGAATGAGTGAATGTGGTTATAGAGCTTACTAAGCTTACTATAATTGTTAAATGATGATTTCTTCAAAAATTAAAATATAACAAAATTAAAACATATTATAAAACCAATACCTATGTGGTACTAATACTGTAGTCGGTTTTGGAAAAATATGAGGTGGGGAGGCCCATGTAATAAAACATGTTCAATGAACTGTCTTTTTTGGAATAAAAAATTTTCTGATACTGAGTTTTCCTCAAATTTCAGTTGTACATATATTAAAAACTGGGTAAATGTATGTGTAACCAATTGAAGACCAGAAACAGGATGCATTACTTTTAAACTACTAGAGGGAGAGAAATAATAAGAAAGAGGACAAATCTAATGTCAGGTGATAAAGAAGTAATACATGTTCATAATAATACAGCAAAAATAAATCCAAGCATGTTCTCAATCACAATATATAGGATAGCTTTCAACTCCTCCACTGAAAAACAGAAACTCTTCTACTGTGTTTTTTAAGAAGTTGTAAAAATGTCCCCTTCAAGAGTCACAGTTAAACATTACCCAGAGTGTTCAAAAATACATGTAATTAAGAGTCAAAAGCATTAAATGGGACAAAGAAAAACTCACCAAAAAAGATATTACACACATGAACCAAATAGCTTAAAATCACATAATGGAAAAAATGTTAGAGAATGGCAATGAAAATTTATCAATTCACAATCATGGCTGAGACCTGAATAGATCTCAGCTAGAAATGGACAGATGAAATAGAGAAACCAAGTAAGAAAAAGGATCTGAGTAACAAACTAAGGTGCTTGTTAACTTTGTCTTTAATAAACAGGGACTATGTAAAGAGACTATCAATCTTTACAAAAATATCAATAAAAATGGAAATTATATCAGTTTAATGAAATATTAATAAAGTAGTATATTTTACTGTAGTAAAAGTAAATTAACTAGAAGTACATGTATCAATATGTATAAATTTCCTAAATATAATAGAAAATAATACATATACATTATAGAAGGGCATATTATTTTTAAAATTTACAAAAATGTGTATATTGTTCAGGTATACAGCACTTGTAAGAAAACTGCTCATTACTTATTACATGTAGAAGTAAATCTTAGCTGAAAAATAATTTTTTAAAGTTTCTATTAAAATTTAATAGCTATGGACCCAGCAATTTAACATCTGAATGTACTTAAGATCCCTGGAGAGTCACTGCCGCATGTTTCCAATAGTGAAAAAACAGAAACAATCAAAATTTCCAGCAGCAGGACAATGGTTAAATAAATTATGGCACACCCATGGAATAGTTTGTGACCATGAAAAGGGGTATGGTAGACCTAGAGGTGGTACCATACGCATAGGGTGAAAAAAGCAGGTTGTAGAAAAATGGATTTAAAAAAAGTTCATGTTTTATAGGAATATATGTACGTAAAGATGCAGATAAATCTTGAAATGGAGTATTATTTTTTTAAAGGCAAGCAGGCAATAACATGTATTATTAGCTCAACCGTACAAAAGAGTTAATCTATAGAGGCCTTCAACAGGGTCACACAGGCAGCAAACGGGTCTGGAACCAGAACCTGGGTATTACCACACACAACCCAGTGTTTTTTCATATTACATAACTTGGTATATTAGAATGAAAGTGTATGGATTTTGCAATCCTTCAGGGCTACATTCAAATGCCAGCTTCATCCCTTCCTAGTTAGGTTACCTTGAGAAAAATAATTTACTTTCTGTGAACTTTAGCATTTTCAACTATAAAATGGACAAATAAATACTAAGCCCACAAACTGTAAAGATTAAATGAAAACTAGATACAAATACTGCCTTTTCCTTTGGCTCACAGAATCATGAGAATCTACTCTTGATGTACTGTTAACTAGCTAGGTCCAGAAATAGTCTTTGGCTACTCAACTCCAGGCCCAAAGTTTATAAGTATCTAGAACTTCTGTGGCACTGTAAGTTAGATGTTCTCCAGATCTGTCCAAGGTAATAAAACTATTCCAATTGCCTGGCTTTTTCTTGTGAGTTTCACTGCCTCATGCTTTCTCACCCTTCCCTCAGTCTTACCGGCTCAGTGTTCCAGGATATAATGGAACACTAGGCATAAACCGGTTAAAATTTTTACTTAAAGAGGGTTATTTAGAGATTTAGTCTTATCCTCTAAGAGAAAAGTCTGAAATATTCCCAGTCTGAAATACTCAGTTACCTATGAAAGAAGAGAAAAAGGCTGACGTTCAAAGAAATGGAATAAGTTCTCTATCTCTGAAATATAGAACTGTGTACTGTTTATTTGCATGGAACCATAATAAGCTCATACATTTCCAGCACACTACAGAGTATATGTACCTAGAAAATGGGTCTAGACAAGGTTCAAAGATGTAGGTCAGGCGCGGTTGCTCACGTCTATAATCTCAGCACTTTCGGAGGCTGAGGTGGGAGGATCACTTGAGACCCGGAGTTTCGGACCAGCCTGGCCAACACAGTCACAACCTGTCTCTACAATTTTTTTTAAAAAAATTAGCAGGGTGTGGTGATGTATGCCATAGTCTCCACTACTCAGGAAGCTGAGGCCTCTTGACCCCAAGAGGTTGGAGATCACACTACTGTACTCCAGCATGGGTGAGAGTGGGACTCTGTCTCTATAAAATAAAATGAAATAAAGAAGTGGTAGTTGTGGGGAAAATTCAGTTCAAACTCTCATCTTGAATTGTAGCTCCCATAATTCCCACGTGTCATTGGAGTGTCCCTGTGGGAGGTAACTAAATCATGGGGGTGGGTCTTTCCAGTGCTGTTCTTGTGATAGTGAATAAATCATACAAGATCTGATGGTTTCATAAAGGGAAGTTGTCCTGCCCATGCTCTTTCCTGCCTCCAAGTAAGATGTGACTTTGCTTCTTTGCCTTCTTTAAGGCCAGTGAATTTATATTTTATTTTTCTATTGTGTTTCCTTTTTCTTATTAATTTGTAGATCTACACATTCACAATATGTAGACCTTGTGAGGGCTATGTACTATAAATATCTTCTTCCATTCCAGGACCTCTTTTTATTTTATTAAATACTTTAAGTGAAGTGAAATGTAGGAATGTCTTCCATTCTAGGTTTTGCTTTATAATCTTGTTCCAAACACCAAAACATATACATTCCTCTAAATAACTCAAAGTTTTACTTATCACACGTATGATTCTAATCCACCTGGATAATGATGACATGAAGTAGGGATTTTAGTTTCCCCTATGAAACACTTTAACGCATCTTGCCCCTCTGTCTCGTATATCAGTTGTTCAATGTTTGAAATCCTCTTAACTCCTTGTAAAATAATAATTATTGTTACGTAAATCAATGGCTAAGAACTGCTCTCATTTTTACTAATTTCTTTGTTCGAGATTGCTTCTTGAATTTCACTCCTTTTTATGTTAATTCATTTCATTTCTTCCTGATATGTACTCTTCAATGGTTCTTTCAATGATGATCTGCACTAGCAAACTCTTAAGTCTTATGAAAATGAATTTATTTTGTTCTTATTCCTAAACAACTTACCGAGGCATAGAAATCTAAGTTGGCAGTTATTTTCTCCCACTTTTGAAGACATTAGCCCACTGTCCTCTGGCTTCTATCTGTTGTGATGGATTAGTCTATCATCAGGAAAACTGCAGTGCCTTTGTAATCTGTCCGATCTCTCTTTACTTTTGATTTTACAGTTTCACTTCAATGTGACTGAATATTTTTCTTTATCTTGCTCAGGACTTCCTGAATCTGAAGATTAATGTCTTTGTTCCTTTCTGGGAACTTTTCAATCATTATCTCTTGGGATACTGGCTTTCTCATTCCTTCTCCTCCTCATCTGTAACCCCTAATATATGAATTTTAGAATGTCTCAGTCTATTTTCCACATTTTAAAAACAGTTCATATTATTTGAGATATCTTCATTTCTGTGTTACATTCTGTACCAAGTTTTGTCAAAATTATCTTCCAGGTTATCAACTGTTGCTTCAGTTATATCTTATATGCTGTCTAGCCTACCTGGCCTACAATGGCTGTATTTTACATTTCTAGAAGTTATATTTGATTCTTTACTGCAATCTACTCTTTTACATATGAATTTTTCACTGTATTTTCAACCATTTTCAATATACTTAATTTATAGACTCAACCAAATTATCCTACTATTAAATTGTTAGGAATCCAAACATTCAGTTTACGGACTCTTGATCACAGAACTTCATATATTTTGGACTTCTGCATTACGAGCTCATTCTCATCTAGATTTTATCTGTAGGAATTACATCTAGCCAGTGTTAAGGGCTTTTCCTTCCAAATTAGTTTTGCATTTCTTTCGGCCAGCTATATCTCCTCCTTCTCTGCTTGGGTAATGTAAGTTCTAACCCTGAACCCACATGAAGTGGTATGGAGCCACATGTATACATTCTCAAGAAAGTCTTCTTCCCTATTCTAAGCCCAGGAGGAAATGTGCAGGTTTCATGTCATCAACATACCAGACATAGGATTTTTTCCTAATCCATCCTTTTGATAAGAATTCTGGCTTCAGGTAGGTGGCATCTCACTTTCAACTTCCCAAGGTCAAGTTTCCTGTCCTCACATGAGCACTGAAGTCCAAGTCCCCAGAATTCTGTGAATCATGACCCCTCTCCTTCCTCAAGTAAGCCACAGTTCACACACCATTGCAGTTATTAGTTCCTTATTTCTGTCCCTGGCAATTTCCTTCAATTTCTTATAAGTACAGTGTGATATTTAGTTATATTTAAAATATTTTTATGACTCATTCTATATTACCAAAACCAAAAGTATAAACCATTTATTTTATCAAATAGATATTTGTTCGTAAAAACTTAAACCATGTTTTTCCTCTGTTCTCACAGTAACACAACAATCATCACAGAAGACTTCTGTGACCAAATGTGAGGTGGGAGGAGGTTCTCCCCATCATCAAGTAATCAATCAGTTCTGCAGCAGACACCAACTGGGTGTCTTCCAATCAATTCTCACACAGTGTACCTAGAGATAGTGCCATATCCCACAGGTTAAGGGCTCAGTCACCAAGATTGCCCCTTCAGTGAAATTTATAAGTCCAGACCTCCAGAACTTCTGACTGACTGGCTCTAAGTAGGGGTTCACATGACCCCTTTTTGGATTAAAATAATTTGCTACAGCAGCTCACAGAACTCAGGGAAACACTTACTTACATTTATCAGTTTATTATAAAGGATACTGCAAAGTATACAGATGAAGAGATGCTATGGTATGACTGTGTCCCCACCCAAATCTCATCTTTAATTGTAGCTACCCTAATTCCCACGTGTCATGGGAGGGACCCAATGGGAGGTAACTGAATCGTGGGGACAGGTCTTTCCCATGCTGTTTTCATGATAGTGATTAAGTCTCACAAGATCTGATGGTTTTATAAACAGGAGTTCCCCTGTACATGCCCTCTTGACTGCCTCCATGTAAGATGTGACTTTGCTTCTTCCTTTGCCTTCTGCCATGATTGTGGAACTGTGAGTCCATTAAGCCTCTTTTCTTTATAAATTACCCAGTCTCAGGTATGTCTTATTAGCAGCGTGAGAACAGACTAATACAGATGTATAGGATGGAGTATGGGGAAAGGGGCACAGAGCTTCACTGCTGTCCCTGGGTATGCCACCCTCCAGGAACCTCAATGTGTTCAGCTATCTGGAAACTCTCAAACTCTGCCCTCTTGGGTCTTTTTATTGGGACTTCACTGGTAACTTTTTATGAGGACTTTTTATGGGGACTTTACAGGCATGACTGAAACATGGACAACCATGTTGAAATGTAACTGGACAAAAATGGTATGATCTAAACCCAGCAAGGCCTGTCTGTTCGGATTCATCTTGACCTCTCTGTGCAGCATTTCTTCCTCCAGAGTATGGGGCAGTGCTCCCTGGAACGAGAGTCTTAGGACCCACAATTAGATTAGAGTCCTGCTGTGGGCAAGTGAAAGGAAGGCAGGAGAAGGTCAGAGAGAGATTGTGTACTGTAACAAGGGCTATGGTAGTTATGAGTCAGGAACTACAGATAAAAACATATGTTATCTATCTATCTCATAACATCAAAGTATTCCATAATTTATTTTTGAGCATTTTCATTTCATTTAAAAGCCACTTTCTCAGCACAACAGGCTTCACCCAACAGAGACTAAGTCCCATTTTTCATTCTCCAATTTTCCTTAAATAAAGAGCTGAGGTTTTCAGCCAGACATATGAAATAAACGTTCCCTTTTTCAGGCTTTGTTGCAGTTAGACAGGGCCATTTGACCAAGGTTTGACCAGTGAAGTACAGATAAAATTGTTTTCTGAGAATTCCTGGAAGGCCAATTAAAAGATGCTCTTTCAGCTCCAGGAACATAGGTAAGGAATGGCAGCATCATGATTTTGATTCAGGTCTCCTGATCCACCCCAAGCCAACTGCTCTTTATTACACCTGCTTTGACTTATTTCAACCTATGTTATTTCCATAATCACTTTAATCCCTGAGCCTGAAGTTGCTGTAGAAGGCAACCCTAAGTAGAAATGGGCAAGGAGGTCACTGTAAAGTGAGGACGTGTGGGAAGAAAAAAGGAGGAAGATCTATATTTTCCCAAGCACAAGCTAAACAACTACATGACGATCCACACTGCTTTGGACTAGGATGTAGTACTGTGAATCAGTCAATAAATATACCACAATGTTGTCATCAGTTTTTCTAGGTTACATTCCCCTGATCCTTCTGTCTCCCAGAAAAAATTTAAACTTCCTAGGGAGTTACTATGTTCTCCTACAATTAAGAAAACACTGCTGAAGAAGATACTTGAATTACGTAGTACCATCTAAGAATGCTACTTTCTCTGTAGATCCTAAGAGACTGCTTCCTGAGTGAAACCTATCACAAAAATATATGAGACACGTTTTTATGACTTCTGTATTAGCCTGAAATCAAACAATATACTCCTACTACCTGAGTAACTTCTGCTCTTATATATCTGACATTCAGATAATCACTTTCAGGTTCACGTCTCCACTCTACCAAACATCAATGTTCAACCCAATTTATGGCTTTAACCATGTTCCTAATTCTGCTGTGTGAGAGGTGTGCGTTTAAGAAAAAAGACACAAATTGTTGCCCTCCTACCATTTGCAAGCAAAAGGCAAGAACCTTAAGTATGCCTTCTTGCCTAAGGTTTTGTAAATATTTACAAACAACTACTATAATTCAGAATAACTTCTGGACTGTAATCATGTGGTGGCATATATGTTGGCTATTTTTCATAGTTAACTATTTGTTGCCCAATAGCACCCAATACTTGTACTTATAACTCACAAAATTTAGAATATTGAAGTATGAAGTATATATTTTACCCTTCTCTCTAAATAGGATGTCTTGACTTTGATTTGTTAAGTCCATATTATAAAAGACTTGAATTAAAACTTTTACCTGACTTTTATAATGATCAAGTAATCAAAAAAGCTGGCAGACAGAGAGAACAGGACAGGCATAGTTGATAGCTTATCTCCACAGTACTGGACAAAAGGTTACTAAGTGTATTCTTTACTATGAGAATATAAAATCCTAATGTGACCCATTTATTTTGGATAGAAAGCAGTCTGGAAGAGGTCATGTGACAACAAAAATTGAGTCCAGAAAGGAAGTAATGTTTAGGTCACACTGATCTCCATTCACCACAAGCCGTAGTCCAAAACCTGCCTATCACTGTCCTCATGACTATATTTTTAAGCTTGATGATAGTAATATCTCAAAACCTTTCTTAATCTCCTAGGGACAATATACGCATATGGAAAATTACAAGTAACCTCTCACTGTCAGATTAGTAAGAACAAATTTAAAGTAGTTGGAAGAGGTTTAGATGATATTTTAAAAAAACTAATTTTAATAGGTTGGAGCTAGCTTAAACTGTGCCTAACTTGCAAGGACCTTTCTGATCCAAGGTGAAGCCCGTTAGAAAAATTCACTTCAAATTGTGACAAGCAGTTTAAACAATTATATCCCTTCCAGGAAAAGGGGCCATCCAAGTATCTCACCTAGTCAATACTTCCAGTGTCAATTGGATATATATCCTTAATCAAAAAGGAAAAAAATGAATGTTTTGAAATTCTTTTACATATACTTCCTGTATTCTAAATTCTAGAGATGGAGTTTGAGTATTAAAATGGCTAAAAGGCAATTAGTAAATAGGGGGAAAAAAAGCAGAAAATATGGATTCTACTATTCTAGTTTGGAAAAATAACTCTTTAATGAGCAAAAATACTACTATGCTATGGTAGCACTACTATACTAACCAATTAAACAATTCAGCACTAAAGTTCCACATTTTACTTAGCTTACATAATATATTGATACATTAGAAAATAAAGGGGTAAGGACTTACTTAAAAGAGGAAAGGGAGGAAAATAATAAATCTAGAAAATCCTGTTTACTACACAAATGACTAGCTATTTTCTTTAATGCTAGATAATGCCATAAATAGACCTTGTTTGATTTTTTTAAACATATTTTTTCTTTATCACAAGAGTGTTCACACAAAATAAAGTTACTCAAATTCTCAGTGTTTGGCGTAACAATTAGAGGAGAGCAGAGAGATCTAATATTATCCAGTTACAACTTGTCTATCAAGTTTAAACAAAAAGAACAAAATCTGTATCATATTATAAGTTTGGTGCATTTGCTGTGTAAGTTAAATATTACATCACGGGTAAAGTAAGTATTAATTAGATCAGATTACTAAGGTTTATATAAATCAAAAAAGGGATAAATCAACAACTTATAAATTAGAACAGTAAAAGTTGTGACCATGTAAAAACTACATTTCATGAGCAAATTAAAAGTTACTTACATTGTTAAAAAGCTCATATTGAACCTTGCAATTACAAAATATGAACAAATTTAAAGATTTCATGGTTTTCTAGTGTTTTAAAGTGGCTAGGTTAATCCTCCACTCTCCCCCAAACCTCTATCATAGTTACTCTGTATATTTCTGTATCTTGCTCTCAGATGACATAAGCTCCTATTTCATAGAGAAAACAGAAGTCAACAGGCAAGAAGAACACCTTCAACTACTTGCCACTAAGGATATATACATTGTCCTTCCATCACATCTTTCTGTGATAATGGAAACAGCATCCCTCCTATTATCTAAGATTAAACTTTTCCCTTGTGCTTTAATTTTTATCTCCTACTCCCACCTGGCTCCTTAGCAAATCAATTATTATCTCGTTCCTTTAAATTTAATCTTCTTTTATCCATCAGCATTTAAACACAATCAAGGGTCTTCCACCTTAAAAAAAAAAAATCAATTCCATGTCCCTCAGGCTACCTTTTCAGAGCCAAACTCTTACAATGGCTGTCAACACTTACCTTACTTTGTCCACCTTACCTTTTCTATACCGTTATTCAGCTTATCCAAGTAATTTGATTTTCACCTCCTTCAGAAAATCACCTATGACTTCCTGTTGCTAAATCCAATGCACACTTTCTATCTCAGTTGACCTCCTTGGGTAGCATTCAGTATAACTGATTGCTTCCTTTCTGAAAGTACAGTGCTATCTTTTTTTGACTTCAGGGCACCCCTGGCTTTTTTTTTTTTTTTTTAACCTGTCTGGACCCAACTTTTCAGATTTTGCAGACTTTCCTTTCTCTGCCAGCCCTTCAAGTCATGGATGCTCACCAGAGTTCTCTCCTTAGATGCTTTCTCTTCTCATTCTACATATTCTAAACAATGTCATCCATTCTTATGATTTTTAATATGTGATGATTCCCAAATCTATTTCTATAGTAAGATTTCTCTCCTGAGCTTTTGACCTATGTATTCAAATGGGAATTTACCTTCAGCTGTCCAAAAGACACTCTGATCTACTGTACAAGTTACAAACTTAACCGTGCCCATTATCCCCAACCTGGTTTTTCTCGTGAGGGCTAGTCTCATGAATTGCAGCAAATCCAAGACAAAAACTTGAACATCCTAGATTCTTCCATTTCCCTGATCCCTAAAATCCTAGAATTTTCCACTTACTATTTTTAGACAGAGTGGTTGATCGGTGGTAACTGAAATCATGGAAAGTTAGTCAGCAGATAGTGTGGGACTACCATATATAATTTTACATATGCCACCATCTAAAAGAAGAACATTAAAGCATTTGACCAGCCACTAATACTGAAGTCTAAGGATACCTCTAAAGAAGTGGGTATTTTTTTCTCATGTTTTTGGGGGAGAAAACAAAAATGTATAATCTCTTCATCTGCTATTTCATGAAATTGTAATTAGTTACTAAATTCACAGTTACTGCTAAAGCTAGTATGACTCAGGGTCCAGTCATTAATCCTCACAAGTAACACAAAGCAACAGACATCTATTATTTCACCTTCTGTTAGGGTGTTTAGATGATCTCCTGATCTCCATAAAGTCAAATGCAAATTTGCATGAATGAAATGATTTTGTAAAAGCAACATTTCGAAAGAACTGTAATAATCAGAAAAACTGTCATTTATTTCTAGATTTCTAATTAATTCAGTCATTAAATAGGGTTTTATTAAAATCTTTTGAGATACAAGACTTACAAGTTATAGCATGGTAATGAATAAATCTTCCTTAAAGAAGCTTAAAAAAATTTAAGTTAAAAATAAGATAATGGATAAGCAAAGGCCACAAATAAATGGTAAGAATACAAGACGATGGATACGTTAATTAGCTTGATTTAATCACTCTACAATATATACATATATCAAAATGCCATAAATATACTGCCATAAATATATAAAGTTTTAAAAAGTAGGATTAATATAATTGTTTAATGATCCCAAATGTTTTCTTTAATCATTGGGTAGAAAATAGCATTTGTTTCTTAAAAATTACTGAGATAAATTACATATTCAATCTATGAGAGGGCAGCTACATATTACTTAGTACTTATAAAATAGTTCGGCCCCAAATTATAAGTAGAATTATATGTGAGAATCAATTAAGAAGACACATTAATTCAAATACTTAATACAACTGAAATCCAATTCCAAATACAATTCAATATTTGTAATGTTTTAAGGTGGAGATTACATAGACCAAGAAAAAAATTGTTATATACCTTCATTCGTCCGTATTTCTTTTTTTCTCTTCATACTGTGCTATGTTTTTTCCTATACAGATAGTCCCGACTTAACAGTGGTACAACTCATGATTTTTTGACTTTACAATCATGCAAAAGGGAAACACAGTCAGTGAACTGCTCTACTGATGATGATTGCTCTACTGACTGCTGTACATTATTTGAAATTTTCCAAGTGCTGGGAAAGAATAAATAAAATTTTTTAAAAAATTTAAGTACAAGGTTATAACTCTTTCATGTGCTGATTCCCAATGTAAATTTGAATAAAAGGACATCCACAAAACGCTCTAACTAGTTTTCCCAGAAACCCAGACTAGAACTGTACACAACTCCAGGTTTGTGTAATCAGAAAGATGAAATTGTTTTCTCCAAATTGATCATAATTTTACTCTGTGATTTACCCAGGGAAACATAATCTATACTCAAAGCATTGTATGTGAATGTATGAGATAGTCAAGCCATTATAAGGCATCCAGGCTCTCGTGGACTTATTTGTCACAAAGTTACTGAACAAACTAAGAGGGGATTAACTAGTTTAGCTTCTCATACAACAATGCTATTCTACATAGAATTAGCTTATCTTCAATTTCATGTCTATGCAACTTCCCTCACCATGAAAAACTGGGACTTTTCTCTATCTACAGGCATACTTCAGATACACTGCAGGTTTGGTTCCACACCACTACAATAAAGCAAATACTACAACAAAGTGAACCACATAAATGTTCTGGTTTCACAGTGCACATAAAAGTTATGTTTATGCTATAATTAGTCTATTAAGTGTGCAACAGCATATGTCTACAAAAGTACATACCTTAATTTAAAAATATTTTATTGCTAAAAAAGTGCTAATAATCATCAGAGCCTTAGACAAATCAAAATTTGTTCACGCTGAAGGGTCTTGCCTTGATGTTGATGGCCACTAACTGATCAGAGTGCTGGCTGCTGAAGTTTGAGGTGGCTGTGTCAATTTCTTACATAAGATAACAATGAAGTCTGCCACATTGATGGACTCTTCTTTCATGAAAGAAGGATTTCTCTGATAGCATTTTACCCACAGTAGAACTTCTTCCAAAACTGGAGTCAATCCTCTCAAACCTTATGTATTAGTCTGTTCTCATGCTGCTAATAAAGACATACCCAAGACTGGGTAAGGAAAGAGGTTTAATTGACTAACAGTTTCACATAGCTGGGGAGGCCTCACAATCATGTTGGAAGGCAAATGAGAAGCAAAGTCATGTCTGAGATGGCGGCAGTCAAGAGAACACGTGCAGAGGAACTTTCCTCTATAAAACCATCAGATCTTGTGAGACTTACTACCAGGACAACAGCATGGGAAAAACCCACCCCCACGATTCAATTACTTCCCACTGGGTCCCTCCAATGACACATGGTAATTATTACAATTCAAGGTGAGATTTGGGTGGGACACTGAGCCAAACCATATTATTCCATTTCTGGCCTCTCTCAAATCTCATGTCCTCACATTCCAGAACCAATCATACTTTCCAACAGTCCCCTAAAGTCTTAACTCATTTCAGCATTAACTCAAAAGTCCATAGTCCAAAGTCTCATCTGAGACAAGGCAAGTCCTTTCTGCCTGTGACCCTGTAAAATCAAAAGCAAGATAGTTACTTCCTAGATACAATGAGAGTACAGACATTGGGTAAATATACCCATTCCAAATTGGAGAAACTGGCCAAAACAAAGGGGCTACAGGCCCCATGCAAGTCCAAAATCCAACAGGGCAGTCAAATCTTAAAGCTCCAAAATGATCTCCTTTGACACCATGTTTCGCATCCAGATTCATGTTGATGCAAGAGGTGGGCTCCCACAGCCTTGGGCAGCTCTGTCCCTGTGGCTTTGCAGGGTACAGCCCCACTCCTGGCTGCTTAACACAGGCTGGTGTTAAGAGTCTGCAGCTTTTCCAGGTGCACGATGCAAGCTGTCAGTGGATTTACCATTCTGGAGTCTGGAGGATGGTAGCTCTCTTGTCATAGCTCCACTAGGCAATGCCCCAGTGAGGACTCTGTGTGTGAGCTCTGACCCTACATATCCCTTCTGCACTGTCCTAGCAGAGGTTCTGCATGAGGGCTCTGTCCCTGCAGCAGACTTCCACCTGGACATCCAGGCATTTCCACACATCCTCTGAAATCTAAGCAGGGGTTCCCAAACCTCAATTCTTACTTCTGTGCATCCACAGGCCCAACACCACATGGAAGCTTCCAACGCTTGGGCTTGCACCTTTGAAGCAATAGCCTGAGCTCTACACTAGCCCTTTTTAGCTATGGCTGGGACACAGGGTACCAAGTCCCAAGAATGCTCAAAGCAGCAAAATCCTAGTCCCGGCCCATTTTTTTCCTCCTAGGCTTCTAGGCCTGTGATGGGAGAGGCTGCAATGAAGACCTCTGATCTTCCCTGGAGACATTCTTCCTATTGTCTTGGCGATGGACATTTGGCACCTTGTTACTTATACAAATTTCTGCAGCTGGCTTGAATTTCTCCTGAGAAAAGGGTTTCTCTTTTCTATTGCATTATCAGGATGCACATTTTCCAAACTTTTATGCACTGCTTTCCTTTTAAATATAAGTTCCAATTCCAAACCACATATTTGCGAATACATAAAACTGAATGCTTTTAACAGCACCCAAGTCACCTCTTGAACACTTTACTGCTTAGAAATTTCTTCCACCAGATAACCTAAATTATCTCTTTCAAGTTCAAAATTCCACAAATCTCTAAGGCAGGAACAAAATGCCACTAATCTCTTTGCTAAAACATGCCAAGAGTCACCTTTGCTCCAGTTTCCAACAAGTTCCTCATCTCCATTAGAGACCAGCTCAGCCCAGACTTTATTGCCCACATCACTATCAGCATTTTGGTCAAAGCCACTCAACAAGTCTCTAGGAAGTTCCAAATTTTCCCATATCTTCGTGTCTTCTTCTAAGCCCTCCAAACTGTTCCAACCTCTGCCTGTTACCCAGTTCCAAAGCCACTTCCATGTTTTCGGGTATCTTTAGACCAGCACCCCACTCTACCAGTACCAATTTATTGGCTTAGTGTGTTCTCACACTGCTAATAAAGACATACCCAAGATTGGGTAATTTATAAAGTCAAGGTGTTTAATTGACTACAGTTCCACATGGCTGGGGAAGCCTTACAATCATGGCAAAAGGCAAAAGAGTGAAGCCACATCTTACATGGTGGCAGGCAAGACAGCATGTGCAGGGGAACTCCCCTTTATAAACCCACCAGATCCTGTGAAACTTATTCACTATCACAACAATAGCATGGGAAAAACCCATCCCATGATTCAATTACCTCCCACCAGGTCCCTCCCATGACACATGGGGATTATTACAATTCAAGGTAAGATTTGAGTGGGACACACAGCCGAACCATATCACTTTCCCATTGCTTTATCAACTAAGTTCAGGGAATATTCCAAATCTTTGTTGTCATTTCAACAATGTTCACAGCAGCTCCACCATGATTAGACCACATCTCAAAAAACCATTTTCTTTGTCCACTCATAGGAAGCAAGTCCTCATCTATTAAAGTTTTATCATGAAATTGTAGCAATTCTGTCATATCTTTAGGCTCCATTTCTAACTGTAGTTCTCTTGCTATTTCACTATCTCTGCAGCTACTTCCTTGACTGAAATTTTGAATCTCTCGCGGTCATCCATGAGGGTTGGAATTAACTTTTCCAAACTCCTGCTAATGTTGATATTTTTACCTTCTCCCATGAATCACAAATGTTCTTAATGACATCTAGAATGGTGAATCCTGTCCAGAAAGTTTTCATTTCACTTTACCCAGATCCATCAGAGGAATCACTATCTACAGCAACTATAGTCTTACAAAATGTATTTCTTTAATAAGGAGACGTGAAAGTCAAAATTACTCCTTGATCCGTGGACTGCAGAATGAATTCTGTGTTAGCAGGCATAAAAACATTCATCTCCTTGTAAATCTCCATTAGACTCCTTGGGTGACTAGGTAAAATGTCAATGAGCAGTAATATTTTGAAATGAATCTTTTTTTCTAAGCAGTAGGTCTCAACAGTGGGCTTAAAATATCCAGTAAACCATGCTGTAAACAGATATGTTGTCCAGGCTTTGTTGTTCCCTTTATATAACACAGGTAGAGTAAACTTAGCGTAATTCTTAAGGACCCTAGGATTTTTAGAATGGTAAATGAGCATTGGCTTCAACTTTTAAGTCACCAGCTGCATTAGCCCCTAACAAAAGAATCAGCTTATCCTTTGAAGCTTTGAAGCCAGGCATTGACTTCTCTCTAGCTATCAAAGTCCTAGATGGCATCTTCTTCCAGTAAAAGGCTGTTTCATCTCTACTGAAAATCTGTTGTTCAGTGTACCACCTTCATCAATTATCCTAGCTAAATCTTCTGGATCACCTGCTACATCTTGTACATCATAATTTGCCACTTCACCTTGCACTTTTATGTTATGGAGATGGCTTCTTTCCTTAAAACTCATGAACCAATCTCTAACTTCCAACTTTCTTCTGCAGCATCCTTACTTTTCTCAGCTTTAAAAGAATTGGTGATAATTAGGGCCTTGCTCTGGATTAAGCTCTGTCTTAAGGGAATATTGTGGTTTGGTCTTCTATCCAAACCACTAAAACTTGCTCCATCTCAGCAGCAAGGCTGTTTTGTCTTCTCATGATTTGTGTGTTCACAAAGAGCACTTTTAATTTCCTTCAAAAACTTTTCTGTTGCATTCACAACTTGGCTAACTCTTTGAGCAACATGCCTTCCTCATTAAGCTAAATAATTTCTAGCTTTTGATTTAAAGTGAGAGATGTGCAACTCTTCCTTTCACCTGAACACTTAGAGGCCCTTCGAGGGTTAGTAACTGACCTAATTTCACTATTGCCTCAAGGAACAGGGAGGCCTGAGAAGGAGAGAGACTAGGGAACAGCTGGTCCATGGAGTAAAGCACACATAACATTTATTCTTTGCTGTCTTATATGGGTGTGGTACATGTTGTCCCTAAAACAATTACAATAGTAACATCAAAGATAACTGATCACAGATCACCATAACAGATACAATAATAAATATTACAAGAATTATTAAAATGTGACAAAGAAACATTAAGTGAGCATATAATGTTGGAAAAATGGTGCCAACATATTTGCTCAATTCATTGTTGCCACAAATCTTGAACTTGTAAAAAATGCAGTTATCTGTGAAGGACAAAAAAATGAAGCATAGCAAAACGAGATATGCCTGTATGCACCTGGCAAATTCTTCAATATTCTGGAGAAAAGCAAGAATATCCTCACATCTAAAGACATGAGGACTTGAGAAAGAAGCTGGAAAAGATATAGTGAAAGAAACTTAACAATGTATGATTAATTATTATAGATATGAAAGAGACACAAAATTCATCTAACTTGTTTCCCACTTGAGTAATACTCAAACATGTTACTTGAAGCTTCTTTGGCTGAACAAATCATAAAACAGATCATGTCTTCTGTACAATAAGTAAAACACTTAAGAATATTAAGCAATTTAATTGTTTTTTTTTTTATTGTGGTCCAGAAAAAAAAGGCAGTTCTAGTATAAAAATTTTTCCCACTAATAAAAATAGTGCTTTAAGGCTAAAACTTTGAGGTTCTAAACAGAATCTTGTCAACATCTTTGTAATATATATAAAAGTCAAAGCCATAGTTTACTAAAATATTGTGGCAACTCAAACTTGCACAATTAAAGTAAATACAGTGCCACGTGATCTGATTTCCCAAAGCCTGGAATTTTGACCTTTACTGAAGTCATCCCAATTCAAATGCTATAAATAAGTACTTTAGCTGAACAAAATATTAAACTCAATTCTCACAGTTTGTATATTCTATACACATATTTAGCATAAGCTTATCTATTCAACAAATACATATTGTGCCTATCAGGCTAGGACCCTTACCAGGCAATGAAGATATGAAGATGACCAAGACCAACACAGTGCCTCTCCTTAAAGGGCTAAGACAAGTAAAGAAGACAAACAATGAACAAATAATTACAAAGAAGTCATTATCTGAAAGTTAGAGAGATATTTTAACAAATCTATGGAGTCAGGGAAGGCCTTCTGAAGTTCAGAGCCAGTATCTTTGCCATAAAAATCTTCAAGGCTATTGTAAAAGAACTGTATCTCTATAAGTTACTGCTGTTCACTTCCATCAGTTAAATTATTCTTACAACAGATACAGGTTAATATATATGTCAGGTTTATGCTTAGCAGCATATTATACTTAAAAGAGGCTTTATAAATCAGAAGTTCTTAGCTATAGTTTTAAACATCAAAATGAATGGGCTGAGCGTAGTGGCTCATGACTGTAATCCCAGCACTATGGGAGGCTGAAGCAGGTGGATCACTTGAGGTCAGAAGTTCAAGACCAGCTTGGCCAACATAGTGAAACCCTGTCTCTATTAAAAATACTAGAAAATTAGCCAGGTGTGGTGGCAGGTACCTGTAATCCTAGCTACTCAGGAGACTGAGGCAGAAGAATCGCTTGAACCTCGTAGGGGGAGGTTGCAGTGAGCCAAGGTAATGTCACTGTACTCCAGCCTGGGTGATAGAGCAACACTCCATCTCAAAATAATAATAAGAATAATAAATGAAGTGGCAGCATAGGTTTAAAATAAAACTTCTTTTTCCTTTTCAAGAAAAGTCATGCTCTGTGTCCCAGGCTGGAATGGAGTGGCATGATAACAGACCATCATAGCCTTGAATTCCTGGGCTCATGTGGTCCTCCTGTCTCAGCTCCCTGAGTAGCTGGGACTACAGGCACATGCGACTAAAACCATATTTCTGAAAAATGGCAGATTGACCCCATGATTCTTTTTCAACATCTTCTTCCCTTAAACTCATTAAATTCACAGTAAAGAAATATAAAAAGGTCAAAAATACAAAGGAGGTAAGAAAAAGAAGGGGAGACTAAAACATTCAAGATGATTAATTTCTAAAAATTTTTATAAAATTGAAGAAATGAAGGAGTGATAAATGAGTTAAGAGAACAGAAGCACTACCTGCGTACTGCAGAGAAGACCAAATAGAAGTAAGGTATTAATATTTGCTGTAGAGAATCCCAAAATGGACAAGGCCTTGGGAACTAATGAGCTACAGAGTCAAATAAGTAGTGGGGCTAAAAGCAGAGGATTAGATAACAATACCTAAGTATATCATTAGATAGCAACATACATGCTCTTAACACATATGTGCACATGTGCCTGCCTCCAGAAGACTACTGCGCCTCCTATCTCTCCTATTTTTTGTAGAAGTTCAACAGCATCAGAGACAAAGAGCTATAAAATATTGACATTTGGATGCTACGCTAATAAAAAGCCCAGATCGCCAAATGAAAGGCCATGTTAAGGACAAAGACCTTCTGAGAAGTTCTCAAATAATAGGTAACAACCACAGATATGTGAGGAAAACCTCCAAAATGAAAGCGAGAGCTTATAAAATCAAACAGAAATAAAAAAGAACCTGGAAGAAGTAAAGCAATGCACAGAGAAAGCAAAACAAAGTTATAATTTATATCCTTAGAAGACAAAACAAAGTTATAATTTATATCCTTACAGCAAAAAGAGAAAATATAGCAGGCATGAAGCAAAATAGAATGCTGTAACTCATGAATATCAGAGAACACAAAATCACTCACTGAATTAAAAAGTAGAATAGCAGAAATAAAAAATTCAGTAGGAAGGCTGGAAGATAAAGTCCAGGATATCTCTTATAAAAACAAATAGACAAAAATATATTTCAAATATATTTCAGTTTTGAAAGCTGAAACATGGTAATGGCTAGAATTAGATTAGAGGCCGGGTATGGTGGCTCACGCCTATAATCCCAGCACTTTGGGAAGGTGAGGCAGGTGGATCATGTGGTCAAGAGATTGAGACCATCCTGGTCAACATAGTGAAACCCCCATCTCTACTAAAAATACAAAAATTAGCTGGGCATGGTGGCATGCACCTATAGTCCCAGCTACTCGGGAGGCTGAGGCAGGAGAATTGCCTGAACCCAGGAGGCAGAAGTTGCAGTGAGCCAAGATCATGCCATTGCACTCCAGCTTGGGTAACAAGAGTGAAACTCCATCTCAAAACAAACAAACAACAACAAAAAAGAATTAGATTAGGATCTGTCAGGAAATTTAACTTCAAACAAACAGCAGTTTCAGAAAAACAGAAGAGAAAGAGGGTAAAGAAAATAATCATTAAAGAAATAATACAAGAAAATTACCCAGAACTTTTAGACACAGATTTCCATTTTGAAAGGCCCCTTAAGAACCTAGCACATTCAATGAAAAAATACCCACACCAAAGCTCATTACTGGAAAAATTTCAAGCAACAGGGATAAAGATAAGATCATAAAAGCTTTCAGAGAGGGAAATACAAGAGGTATGACCATCAGAACGCAGGACTAGAGGCTAGAGAAGGGTAAGACACAGGACTTTAGCATTATTTGAATTCTAAAACAATGAACAGAAATTTTATTTTCTTTCTTTTTTTTTTTGAGACAGAATCTTGCTCTGTCTCCAGGGCTGGACCACAGTGGCACGATCATCGCTCAACCACACTGCAACCTCCACCTACCAGGTTCAAGCGATTCTCCTGCCTCAGCCTCCCCAGTAGCTGGGATTACAGGTGAGCGCCACCACCAGGCTAATTTTTGTATTTTTAGTAGAGACGGGGGTTTTACCATGTTGGTCAGGCTGGTCCTGAACTCCCACCTCATGATCCGCCCTCCTCAGCCTCCCAGAAGTGCTGGGATTATAGGCATGAGCCACCAAGCCCAGTCAATGGACAGAAATTTTCATAAACACTAAACAATAATAATGTAAGTGCACAAAAGTGGACAATAATGAATAAAAAATTTATTGAATGTTCTCTAGTAATACCATTTTTAAAAATATACTGGGTTAACTCATTTAACTTTCATAACACCCTAGGAGACTATTAGCCTCATTTCACAGGTGAGGAAACGGACATGGACAGGTTAAGCAATTTCTCCATAATGACACAAGTAGCAAGTGGTGGAGCCACAGTTCTAGCTTTCTGAACATGGTCTTTTTAAAAACTGTGCGATACCATCTCTCAACCGTAAAAGTAAAATTAATTTTAAGAAAGAAAAGCAAATACTACCTGAATTCCCTACCTTGCTGATCTGTTCCTAGATCAACTATGGGTAATTAAAAGTTCTGTCATGAATAATTCTAACACTATGCTCTTTGCCAAGCCACAAAAGTGTATGTGTATGTGTGTAGGGAGCGGAGGTGGAGGTTGAGGGTATTTCCTAGTATTTTAAATATACATGTATAAAAGTACTTTATGTTATGTGCTTGTGATCTGCTGCCACATAGTCCATAAAGTAGATTCTGTAACCTAATTGCATTGACAACCCCCACCAAAGGAACTGATGTACTTGTATCAGATCACCACTGTGTATTAAGAACAAAGGCTATGTAAATTTTATTAAGTTAAAAACAGCATAGGTGCCTGTTTTCTAAATTATTTTCATCTAAGTCTTTCACTCTCTTTGAGTCTTGCAAGGAAAATTTCCCCAATTTTCCTAGTCATTTGCATGACTATTAAATATACTGAGGTGACAAAAAAAATCACGCTCCTTTACTCACTCTTGCCTTTCACATATCTTTACCTTATATTATTAACTACATAATGACAGATGACTGTTTTCATGTGACTTTCTTCTGTCGGAGTTAGCATCATTCACAACCTCCTACATTTGCTGTCCTATCCATTCTGTATTTTATTGTATCTACTAACGGGATTCTGGATTTAGTCAGAGAAGGAAAAAGAGATAAATACATATGCTCTTTTTGAATAATTTTTTTTTTCTTTTCCTATCTGGTAACATCATTCCTTGTGTATGATAAGGAGATTAGTATGCAGGTTTAGCATTTCCTCTGTTGGGACTAATAAATTCCCAGATGCTAATATAGTGGTTTTTGAGATCTCAGACCCCTGCTTCGAAACTCATCCTAAAGCACCAGACATTTGTTGTCACTCTGCACAGTCTAGGGGTTTCTTTTTCCCAAATCTACAGCGGTCCACTTTCTGCCTGTCACGGCCTTCATTTCTAAATCTTTTCTTTTTTTTTTTTTTTTTTTAACAGGGGAGGGGTGTTGGTTTTGGGTTTGGATTGATACTTGGTAGCTGCAGCCACCTTGATGGTCCTGATGCATCAGTGACAGCATCACTTGTCTTCCCAGCACGTGGGTGATCGGCTCCCAGGCAATTCGGCCTAGAAGGTGTCAGCCTAGCTCACGGGGGGTTTCCCCACCCGCGGCCACAGCGCTCGCACAGTCCCCGCAGCCTCCAGGGTCCTGCGCACCCGGCAGAAAGGTCACAGCCCCGCGCAGGTGGGACGCGCGCCCGCTTACCGTTTCCTTGGCAGCCGCCACCGGGATGGGGAGCAGCCCCCGGCCACGGGGCGCGTCCTCGGGCTCCGCGGCCGCGCTCTCCGAGGGCCGCCCGGTCGCCGGCGAGCAGGCCCTGGGGTCCCCATACAGCTGGTAACACACGAGACCGACCAGCCCCCCGCCGGCCGCAGCCGCCGCGCTCAGCTCTCCCCAGCGCCGCCGTCGCCTCCAAGCCGCCTCCGCCACTGCCCTCTCCTCATCCTCCCGGCAGGAAAAGGGCCGGCCAGGAAGGCCTGGGGTGTTCCCTGCAGGCCGCCCCCACGGCCCAAGAAGGGGCTGGTGAGAGCAGAGCGGAGGCGGCAGCCGGGGCGGCGGCCATAGGAGCCTTCGCAGTGCAGCCATAGCGGAGGCCGCCCTCTCCGGAGCTGGGAGGAGGCGAAGGACAGACGAGCAGGGGAGGAGGGGGGCGCCGAAGCCTCGCGAGAAGTCGGTGCCGAGAGCTAGGCTGCTGGCCGAGAGCGACGCCTACAGTCGCGCGGCCCGGGGGATTCGCGACGCCACTTTAGCACGGGAGATTAGGGGCTCGGCCCGGGAAGAGCCTGGAAAAGGCGGCGGATCACTGCTGCTCCCGGGCCCCGCAACCCCAGCCGAACCACGTAGTCATAAATAACTGCGCCGGCCTCGGCGACACCGCGGACACAGCCAGGTCAGCGGAACTGAGGCGCCGCCCTGTGCTGGGCTGCCGGGCGCTGCCGCAAGGGGTGGGTCTCCGAGCAGGGGTCAGCGCCCCTCTGGGACACTCACATCCTCTAATGATCTCCTGATCTGACTCAAGGCTGTGAACGATTTGCAATTGTATCTTCACCTACACGACAAAAATGAGGTATAAGCGTTTGGCTCAAGTCATAACGATTGCAAATTAAGGCAAACATTTTGACGACTCAAGGGCAGCTTCTGGACTTTTGATGGGAGAAGGCTAATGCTGTTTTTTAAAAGCATTAGCACACCGGCAGTCACTTAATTCAACAAATCAGAAGTGTCTTCGGCATATAAAATTAAAGATTTTAAACATTCTGTGAATAAAGATAAAATCTTGAACGATATCCTCATTTTTGAGGGAAGGGCTGTTGGTATAAATATAAAGAAATGATAAGCGTATTGTGTCATCTTTTCGTTTTTGCTATACTTTTTTGCTATATTGTATCAGTTTTTTGAGAAAGTGTAGATGAAGTTCCTGTCCGTTTGTCAACCCTGACCCCAGTTTTGGTAACTGAAGAAAATGCTAGCTTTTTTCTTCATACTATGGAATGGTGTCAGGAGCCCCTAAAATATCGTCTATCTAAGGGTATAGACAACTAAATTCAGTGGTCTCAATTGGGCTGCAGTGACAAGAAAAGACAAGATCAGTTGATTCTGGCGATTCTTACAAAGACTAAAGGCTTTCGGAGACGACCAAAATGAGTTTCCTTTCTGGCTCAGGTCCTGCAATTTCTATTAATCACTAACACCTTGCATGTAAGTAGTCCATCAGGTACACCCCATTACCTCTTGTTTTAATAGAGGTTAATGGCATTTTAGTTTCTTAAAACGCTAAAAGTGGTAAAAAGAACAATCTTCTGTAGCAGATGAACAAATTGTGTCTATTTTAAAAGCCATCTCTGGGTTTTCTTCAGTTTCAGACTGTTGGTTTTATGTAATCAATGCTTAAGGAAGACTCAGTAATAGCTTCTTGCTTTATTCACCGATTTTCCTCAATTTATGCCGTGTGTATACTCTGGAGAATTTTAGTGTCCCCAAATTAATTATTTTCTGGATAATAATTATATATAAAATATAAAAAATATAATAGTTCTGACTGTCAGCAAAGTTCCTGGACATTATGTGCAACAGACGGGACAGATATAGTAATCAAAGTGAGGGTGTTTCTGGTCTGGAAGTTAGGTAGTTAAATACATACAACTGCTGGCTTGGTTACAAGTGAAGGATCTAAGAACAAAACGGGAAGTGTGGCCAGTCAAGTCACTGACGTTTGGCCATGGATGATGCTGCATTTTCCTCTGAGGACCAAAAGAATGGACGAAGCCTTGGGGGAAGCCTATTGCTTGAAGGCTCTAGTCCATCCGATACTGCCAAATAATAAGTAACAGGATAACTTTAGTGCTAGAATCTCTAAATCACAAAGTTTGTTCTTGAATCAAGCCTTCTCTATGATTATACTTTGTTCCCTCCCCTTTTCTTCTTTTTAGAGACAGGGCCTTGCTTTGTCACCCAGGGGCTGGAGTGTAATTGCATGATCATAGCTCACTGCAGCCTCAAACTCCTGGTGAAAGTAATCATCCCATCTCAGCTTCCTGAGTATCTGGGAGTACAGACAGGTACCACCACTCCAGCTAATTTTATTTTTTATTTTTGTAGAGACAGGTTCTCACTATGTTGCTCTGGCTGGTCTTGAACTCCTGGCCTCAAATTATTCTCCTGCCTTGGCCTGGGATTGCTGAGAGTGTCTCACTGATTCCTGTTGTTTAAGTCCCAAATCTCCCGTGTCTTTGTTTTCCATTTGGTAGTAGTGACTTCGGAGACAGGGAATAGCAGGTCGGACTTACTACCAGCAAAGCCTCCCACCTGAAAACAAGGAAGCTCTTTCTCAATTCTCATTTCCTATTTTCATGTCTGATAGCAATGAAAGTTTCTATGCCCATCAGAAGGCGTCTTCTGGTACAGAATAACCTCATAGTGACATAACGATCACCCTTTACACAAGCATGACACTTTGGTAGCAAAATGTTACAGATCTTTGGGGTGTTGTTTTCCTGGCCAGAAACGTTTGTGGCCAGTGATGCCTTCCCCTGCATTTTGTTTGGGCCCACTGGGCTTGTTCTGCCTTCTTGGCCTGGCAGGCTGTGCTGAACTCACACTACCAACCTGGATTCCATGCCTCCCAGGGAGACTGAGTCAGGTGTGGAGTGGAGTGGCATGGGGTGTGTGTGACTGCACATAGTCAGACACATTGGCTGCTGCCGAAGGGTGGGCAGCTCCAAGTGCCCACATGGGCACCACTTCTCTGCGAAGCTGTGGCTGGACCAGGCACACCACAAGCAGCTTCCCAAGTTGGCAACGGGGAATGCCATGGTGCCTAGAAACTTGAAGACACCAGGAATTATAGGTCCCCAAAAAGGGAGTCATGGCCCTGGCTCGGGGAACCCCAGGTCTGGTCTCCCCAATACACTGCAGCTCTACACGCCTTCTCTTCACCTGCAACATGGCAAGGGGCATGTTTTATACTTGGTGTTAGCCACTATTCAGTGGGTCCTGAGTTTTTATCCTGCAACCAGGAGGAATGAGGTATGCAGACATGTGGAGGGTGAGCAAGATGAAGAGCTTTCTTGAGCAATAGAACAGCTCAGAGGAGATCCACACTGGGTAGCTCCTCTCCTAGGCAGGATGTCCCAGTCAGTGTTCAGCTATCAGCAGAGAGGATAGCTTCTCTCTGCAGCTGGTCATCCCATTGTCTGCCCTGCTCTGGCTGAGCCCCAGGCTTTTATGGGCCTTAGAGGGGAAGAAGTTGACACGAATTGGTCTATTGGCGGCCATGGGTGGCCTGAAAAAGGCACCAGAAGTACCCAGTCTGGTCCACAGGACTGGCAGCCTGGTCCCCAGCCTTTAGGCCCTCCCATTACACCCAGGAGCCTGTCTGCCTCCTGCCTAGCTGTCCATGGTGCCCAGGCTGCTTGTAGCAAGGGCCAACCTCAGCACACCCTCGCCTTCCCCCAAGCTTGTTGGTGCCCAAAGTCTAGAGCGGGCTGAGGCGCCAGGGAGCTGGCATGTCAGTGCTGCCCCAAGCATGCACACACCCAGCTGGACTGTGACGGTGCCCAGGTGTGTCCCCAACCTTGCTCTGAGATTGGATAGGACGCTGGGAGCAGAGAGAGGCCAGGCAGTAGGAGCAGACACCCCCGAGCCTGCCAGGGCAGTGGGGGCATTCCTGAGCCCCGTAGGTGCAGAGTGCAGAGATGCCCGGGCTCTGTGCCTGGGAGGATGGGGCTCCTACCAGCTCCTCATAGGCTAGGGTAGGAGCTCCAGGTCCTTGCTGATCCCCTCTCTGCCTGCTCCTCCGTGCCTGACCAGCTGATCCCCCACCGGCAGGCGGTTGGGCCCAGCCCTGTCACGATGGCCCTGAGGGTGGCAGGTTCTAGGGGTGCTCCTGCTTGTCCCTGGTTCCCTTTGGCTCTGTGGAGGGCAGCACTGCTCCCGGCTCAGCTCCACCTCCTCCCCAAACCCTCCCCCCAGTGGTGGTATGCGAGAGAGCGGGAGACAGCAATGACAGGGGGCGAGGGACCAGAGTGGCAGAGGCTCCAGGCTTGGGGGCCAGTCCGGCCCGGCTGCATGAGTATCTGAGCAGGGCAGTCAGCTGCCTGGGGGATGAAGGGCACAGGCGACCCACCTCCACCATTGCTGCTCCCGCAGCTGCTCCAGCTGCCACCACCTGCACCTCCCTGCTGCAGCCAGCTCAATGGCAGTGGCCGCTCTGGACAGCCTGCTGCTGCCATCAAAAATGTATAATATTTGTAAAACTATTAACAGTGTCTGCTAGAGCTGGACATATGCATGTCCTATGACCCACCAATTTCACTTTTTAGATGAAATACTCATGAAAAGAAATTAGTCTTTATGTCCATCAAAAGACGTATAGAGGAGCATTCATGGTAGTACCATTTCTAATTGGCAACAAATAGAAACTATTCGTATGTTCATCAACAGTGGCCTGGATTATTAAAAAATGTGGCATATTCACATATCAAATGATATAAGGCAATGAAAATTACTGAATTACAATTACATACAATCACTTGGATAAATTTTAAAGCAAAAGTGAGTCAAATAAGGCAGACACAAAAGAACCAACTGTATTATTCTATTTGAAAAGCTCAACAACAACAAATAGATATAAATAATGTTAGAGATCAGGATAGTGGTTTCCCTCGGTGCAGGGGAGTGGTTAGAAGGGAGAAAAGGAGCTTTGGGAGTTCCATGTATGGGTGCCAATGTCACGTGTATTACTCTATAAAAATTCATAGAACTGTCCACTTAAAATTTGCATAACCTGGCCAGGCGCGGTGGTTCACGCCTGTAATCCCAGCACTTTGGGAGGCCGAGGCGGGTGGATCACGAGGTCAAGAGATCGAGACCATCCTGGTCAACATGGTGAAACCCCGTCTCTACTAAAAATACAAAAAATCAGCTGGGCCTGGTGGCACGTGCCTGTAATCCCAGCTACTCAGGAGGCTGAGGCAGGAGAATTGCCTGAACCCAGGAGGCGGAGGTTGCGGTGAGCCGAGATCGCGCCATTGCACTCCAGCCTGGGTGACAAGAGCGAAACTCCATCTCAAAAAAAAAAAAAAAAATTTTGTATAACCTTTTTATATATGTAACACTTCAATAGAAAGTTTATATAAGAGAAAAAATAGATTTTCTTCCTAATGCTCTTATACTAATATGTTATTTACTAGAGAACATTGCTCAGTTATAAACTATACAACTTAGAGAGAATGTGTAGTGCCTGAAAAGAGTTCAGCGAAGAACAATAAAATCGATTGAAGAGTTGGAAACTAAAGGAAAAGTTACATAAGCTTGATACAGCCTAAGGAGATTTAACCAAGGAATATTTTAATAAACATCGTAAACGATGTTTACTACTTGAAGACTACTCAGAAGATACTGTTAGTAATCTTTCTTATTTACTAAGGAAAAGACCAAAAGGAACTTGGTATCTTAAGCAAACAACCTAGCGTTTTATCTTCCTTAATTTGCAGCATGTTCTTCTCTGAAATGTCCATATGGACGACCCAGTAGGTATGTGGTCCTAAGGCCTAGTGCAACCAGCACATACACTTGTTTCTGGCTCTAATCCCAGAGTGTCAGGTGTTGGATGGGGAAATTGCTTTAAGAGCAGATAACCAAATAGAAGGTCAGTCTTCAGAATAGATGGAAAGCTCAACATAAAGAGGGAACTGTTAGAGATATCAAGAATAGTATAAGGTTAGTCAGCGTCATACCTGCAGAAGCTTAGTGGGATGGCAAACCAGTGTCATCCCCTGCCAACTTCAGTTAGTTGGTATTGGTTATCCAGAACATTGTGATAAGCCAAATTATCAGGCCAGGCCCAGAACTCACAGAAAAAAAGTAGGTGAGTATCTCTGCTAAAAGTGGACTATCAGATTGGGACTGAGTTGAATTGTAAGACCACCATAGTTCTTTTGAAACTCTCTACTAAGAGAAGATGAAAAAATATTTCAGCTTTTCAGAAAAGCTGAAAAAATATTCAAATGTTTTTGTAAAATGCATGGGAACATTTTACATTTACCCTGGAAAGTTATAGAAGACCAAAAATAATTTAGAGATAGTCTGGAAATTTTTTAAACTTTCTAAGTTTGTGTTGGGGGGTAGTGGGCGTGGGGTGGGGAAGGGAGTGGTTAGTGAAAACTGTTGAAAGAAATCTTATTTCTTTTTTTTTGTTTTGTTTTGTTTTGTTTTTGAGACGGAGTTTCACTCATGTTACCCAGGCTGGAGTGCAATGGCGCGATCTCAGCTCACCGCAACCTCCGCTTCCTGGGTTCAGGCAATTCTCCTGCCTCAGCCTCCTGAGTAGCTGGGATTACAGGCACGCACCACCATGTCCAGCTAATTTTTTGTATTTTTAGTAGAGACAGGGTTTCACCATGTTGACCAGGATGGTCTCGATCTCTTGACCTCATGATCCACCCGCCTCTGCCTCCCAAAGTGCTGGGATTACAGGCTTGAGCCACCGTGCCCGGCAAGAAATCTTATTTCTTAAGCCCTCAAATACAAAGTAGATAACAGCAGAGTGTCTCTAGTTGGAAAGGAAGGAAACCTGGACCTTCTCCATTTAAAGACTCCTTTTCAACTCCCATAGTGGAGCCTGAGGTACCTCTGTAGACTACTAGGGCCTAAATACCACTAAAATATATACTCTTTCCATTTTTACTGATGAGGAAACTGCAAGGCTGCTACATTAAAGAATTTTTTCTGGGTTATACTACCAGGAATTGAGCCTAGATATTCTGCCTTTCTTGTATGTGAATCAACAGAAACTGAGAGAATTTAAGACTGTTTTTCTTAAGGAATATTAATTTGCAAGGAATAGAAAGTAATTACAATAGCTCAAGTAAAAGACACATTTTAAGGATAAAATTGTATAGAATCTAGAAAAATGCAGTACTATGAGGTATCAGGAGGTGTGGTAATCAGGTCAGCTCTAGGGACCTTCATTATAAGAGCTCAAGAATATTCATTGTAGCACATTGCTGTGAGCGTGACTTGGCTACTAATTCCGTCAGTCTCTATGAATCTTAGTGCAAATTCTAAAGAGAAAGCATTAGTTTGGTCTGGCCTATGAATGTTCTCTTCCTCTGTTAGTTTTTCACTCCTAGGCCCACCAGCTGTGTCTGGGAGGAAAGATGTGGAGTCATACAGAGATGCAGTTTCTGGAAAGGGAGAACAACTTCCCTTAGGGGGCCCTGTGGGCAGGTACCAGTGGTGTGCTGGTTAAGTGTTAACAAAGGGTTCTGGGGTAGAAGAGGTGGGAAGTCCCGACTTAAAGCATTTTCAGATTTCCATGGCATAAATACTCCCACCATGGTGATTTCAGGCTACGAATAGGACATTACTGATTGCAGAGTTGGGAAGAGAGGCATGTTAGCATATTGTCATGCAGATTTCCACTATCTACATCATATAAAAGACATAATAGATAATGGTAAAGTGATTTTTTAGTACTTACTACATTTTATATTTATTTTATTTATATTAATTATATTGAATAATATTTATATGAATTAATATATTTATATTAATTTTAATATAATTATCTAATTTTAAGTTTACATAATTTAATTTTTAATATCATCTCTAACAACGGGCTCAAAAACTCCTGAAAATTTAACAATCAGCTCTAGTGAGTTAGTGTAAGCTGGCTCTAGGCCACCAATATAGTATTTAAAGATCACCACCTCCATTTGAGTTCAGAGGCTCTTGAAGACTGCTTTCGACATAAGAAAAGGAAAGGATGAGTGGGACATATGACTAAGCCAAAATAGATTAGGATTAAGAATTTGCATTGATGGAAGGATCACTTGCACCCAGGAGTTAAAGATCATAGTGAGCTACGTTCACGTCACTGCCCTTCAGCCTGAGAAGCAGTGAGACCCTGTCTCCAAAAAGAGTAAAAATAAAAATAGGCTGAGTGCAGTGGCTCACACCTGTAATCCCAGCACTTTGGGAGGCTGAGGAAGGCAGATCGGTTGGGCCCAGGGGTTAGAGACCAGCCTTGGCAACATGGTGAAACCTGGTCTCTACAAAAAAAAAAAAAAATACAAAAATTAGAAGGGCCTGGTAATGTATTTCTGTAGTCCAAGCTACTCCAGAGGATAAGGCCATAAGATATCGCTTGAACCTGGAAGGCAGAGCCTGCAGTGAGTGGATATTGTGCCAATGCATTCAAGTGTGGGCAACAGAACCAGGTCCTGTCTCAAAAAATATAAAATAAATAAAATAATGATAATAATTTGACTTTAGCCACAAAGGGCAAAATGAATTTACCCATCCTTTAATCAAGAGGAGGGAAACAATCCTTCTCACCTTCTCATGATTGTTAATTGGCTTCAATTAAATAGAGAGATCCTACTATGGAATTATTTTTACTCTCTCAAATTAATTATATTTGTTGTTTCAAAGACTTGAAACTAAAGAGTCATCTCAGGTCTGTAGATACTGACAGGTACAACTAACTAATCAAACTTGGTAGAGATTATTCTTGAGCTGAGTTTGTAGGCATTCAGTTAAAAAGCTGTGCATTTAACAGCTGATATCCAATAGGAACCAGCTGTCATTTGATATTGCCAGGTAAATAAGTCTTGCTTTAGGCTAAGGTCAATTTTTAGGTTTGATCAAAATATATGATTTCAAATTTACAAGTTTACTATACATCTAATCAATTCTTAAATTTATTATACTTAAAATTCATATTTTATCCACATGAAGGTATCCATTCTTAAGCCAAAGTAATTACCGAGTGTTTAGGTCACTATGCAATATATTTTTCTGTTAAAATAAATTAGTTTGCCTCAAACACTAGAGATTGATCTAAAAGCAGAGTCTGAAAATATGGGTCTTCATAAATTCCTTGGCAACTGAAGCATATCAAAACTCTTGCACTTCAAAAATGATTGCATTTTTTTTTCAGGATGATCTCAAATCTTATGTTCAGGAACCTAAAACCTTGAACCACCACATCAAGGGAAATGAAGTGAACCTTTCACTTGATGACAAGACTTTGTAGAAAACCACTAAATTAACTACCCTAACATCATCACACAGGTGCAAGGGTCTCCTTTAACAAATTATTCCAGAATAAGATGGCCTGTTCCTCCACCATTCCAGTGTTATACAAGAATGTGCCAGGTTTGATTAGGATTTCATTCTGTTTAGTATTTGTTTCAGGGCATATGCTTTGATCAAAATCTATGTAATAAAGACCTATACTCCATGATATCTGGAATTAATCATTGAACTATGGCTATGGCTAAACATGAATGTTACACTGATTTACTTATTAAACACCTATTTACCTGTGAAGAGTTTGTCTCTAAAAGTGAATTTTAAATATAGAGGAACACCAAACAATAATAAAAACAATTCATAAAACTCGAGGTTATTATCTAAATCGGGTGCTTTTTTAAACTGAAAACCAAATAAAGAAGGAAAGCTGAAAGATGTACTATTAGAACACTTCATTATTTTAAGTCCTACGAAAGTAGAACCACATGAGAAATAAATTTCAGTGTGTGGTGGGAATGCTCTTTTGTTCTTACTTCCAGTCTATATATTAAAATTAAATTTTCTTCTAATCTTTCTTCAATAATTATGAAAGACTGAGATGACATTCAACCAGAAGAGGCAACTGGGCAGTTGGAGACGTGAAACTATAGCCTTAGGAGAGAGGTCTTAAAGGTGGTAACTGACCGCTGCATGAAGCCCTGTATTGAAATTTAGCTGAGTTTCTAACATGAGATTAGTAAAAAGGAAAAAATGCTTTGAAAGTTTACATATGCAACAAGTGGATTATGTTGGAGTCAAAAATTATAAATTACATGGCATTTATGTAATAATGGGTGGGAACTTGAAGATTTATCTACAGAAATAACTGTGAGAATTAAGAGCACTTCAGAAATTGGAAGGTCATATATCTATAAAAATATTTTATCTGCATATTTGTTTTGATAAAATCAGTCAAATATCAAATCAACATAGGAGTCCCATAATTACAACTCTCTTTATCTTCTTTAAAGCTCTGATTTTAAGGGAAGGAGAATTTAAGTAATTTGAAGAGACAGGCTTGTGAAAATTAGCCTACAAAGCAAAGTTACTGAATTCTCTTTTTCTTTTTTTTTTTTTTTT
>NW_016107435.1:685164-755141 GCF_001604975.1 Cebus imitator | reverse complement strand
TGTTGACCAAGATGGTCTCGATCTCTTGACCTCGTGATCCACCCGCCTCGGCCTCCCAAAGTGCTGGGATTACAGGCGTGAGCCACCGCGCCCGGCCTGAATTCTCTTTTTCTATTACATCTTGTCTTCAGATTTGGATAGACAATCACAGAATGTTAGACTGAATGGGACAACAGAGATAATCTAATCTAAGGACTGTGTTTTAGAGAGGAGGAAACAAGAATTAATCATGCCTTACCAGGGGAAATGTCCTGATCTGTTCCCTGTCTGTTTCCCGTCCTTTTTCTGGTACTCCCTAACAGAACCCAGCTTAGATGTAACTTCTTCCAAAATGCCTCACCTTTCCCAAGGCTGGTTTAGCACATGCTGCTGCCTACTTTTTATTTATTTATTTATTTAACTTATTTTAAGTTCAGGGGCACATGAGCATGTTTGTTACATAGGTAAATTTGTGTCTTAGGGTTTTGTTGTGTAGATTATTTCATCACCCAGGTATTAAGCCTAGTACCCATTAATTATTTTTCCTGATCCTCTCCCTCCTACTCTCCACCCTCTGATAGGCCCCAGTGTGTGTTGTTCCCCTCTGTGTGTCCATGTGTTCTCATCATTTAGCTCCCGCTTATAAGTGAGAACATGCGATATTTAATTTTCTGTTCCTGCATTAGTTTGCTGAGAATAATGGCCTCCAGCTTCATGAGTATCCCTCTACAAAGGGCATGATCTCATTTTTTTATGGCTGCATAGTATTCCATGGTGTATATGTACCACATTTTCTTTATCCGGTTTATCATTGATGGGGGAACATTTTTGCAAACTATGTACCTAACAAAGGTCTGATAAACAGCATCTATAAGGAACTTAAACAAATTTTCAGGAAAAGAACAACCCCATTGAAAAGAAGACATATGGCCAGCCACGGTAGCTCACGCCTGTAATCCCAGCACTTTGGGAAGCAGAGACAAGGTAGATCGCCTGAGATCAGGAGTTCGAGACAAGGCTGGCCAATATGGCGAAACTCTTATCTCTACTAAAAATACAAAAATTAGCCAGGCCTGATGGCGGGTGCCTGTAATCCCAGCTACTTGAGAGGCTGAGGCAGGAGAGATGCTTGAATCCAGGAGACAGAGGTTGCAGTGAGCCAAGATCACGCCATTGCACTCCATCCTGGGCAACAAGAGCGAAACTCCGTTTCAAAAAAAGAAAAGACATACATACAATCAACTATCATGAAAAAAGCTCAACATCACTGATCATCAGAGAAATGCAAATCAAAACCACAGTGAGATACCATCTCACACCAGTCAGAATGACTATGATTAAAAAGTCAGATGCTGGTGAGGTTGCAGAGAAAAAGAAACCCTTATACACTGTTGGTGTGAATATAAATTAGTTCAAACATTGTGTAAGACAGTGTGGCAATTCCTCAAAGACTTAAAAACCGAAATACTCATGGATCCAGCAATCTCATTACTGGGTATATATCCAAAGGAATATAAATTGTTTTATTGTAAAGACATGTGTAAGAGTATGTTCACTGCAGCACTATTCACAGTAGCTGCTTCCTACTTTTAATAAAGCATCTTAAACTTCCCCAGTCATAGCACTACCACTAGAATGTAACGTGCTCCTTTACTTGCTTGTCTCTACCAGCTGGACTAGAAGCTTCAGGAGGGCAGAGATCGTATTTGCCTTTAATGAACACAGACATTCCCTATTGTGTAGTACAAACTTACATATTTTTTGGTGAATGACAAATACAGCATTTGTTTTTGTAAAATTACTGAGAATCCATGCAAATTTAAGATGAATAAAAGTTCTTTCTTCAGGATAGTAGAGATATAGATTGAATTATTGTTCAAAATTCAGAAACCCAAGTCAGTCAACTACTAGATCAAAATAAGATTGCCCTGAAAAATACATTTCTATTGTAATTGCTCATTAGAAATACTTATGGTGTATTATAGGAGTAACTTTGAGGAAATAATAGATCTGAGTTTACTGAAGTCAATCATAAAAAGCTGCTCTCCGAACTTTTCATCTGTTATTTAAAAAAATTCAGAGGTTGCTGATGTGATTTTGTCTTTTTGTTGCTAATGCTGATAAAATGCAGTTTTATAGGTGATGCTGTTCTCAAGAACTCCAAATCCAGTTCCTTTCCATTTCATTCACTTGACTCAGCTCCTTGTCCTTAAGCTGGTTTCACAATTTCATTGCCAGCTAGAAACTTTTATAGCTTTGTTCACAAGAAGAGTTTGAGTCAAATATTTTCAGCGTCAGTAGTTTCGTAGTGTCCTGACAGCTGCACAATATCTGCTGAGCCGATTTTTATTCCTCCTTAAGACTGACATTTTCACAATTTTTCTGTGATTTTTATCTTCACTAGTGACCTGCTCATGACAATTGTGCTGGTTTTCTTTTTTTCATTTTTGGAGTGAGGCTTGCATGAGGAATTTACCAACAGTATAACTAGAAGCTGGAGAAGGGAAACTTGGAAGCATTCATGCCTGCCTATCATGGTCCCTCGTGGCCTTATCAAGGATCTGGCAGCGCATGTGACCACATCGTCCTCTAGTGGCTGACCCCAGGAGAGGCCGGTGGCCACTCCCCCTCTGTGGCAAAGACCGTCCTTTCAATGCATGGCTTTAAGACTAGAGGTTGTTATTTTAAAGGTAAAGGATAGTTTTCTTAGTAACCACTTATTTTCTAACAGTCAAGTTAAATTTTACGTTTTGAAACAAACATCCCATGACTTAGAACTATCCTTAGTTGGAGGAAATGTAAAAATTAATTCAAGGAATCAAAGCAATATTTCAGATGTCTGAAACAGCTTTAAGGAACATATTGATCAATCAACAGATACTTATCAGGTATGTAAAATATGCTGGGCATTGTTGTAGGTGCTTGATGTACATTAATGACCAAAAGAGATGAAGATCCCTGCCTGCATGGAGCTTACATTCTAGTATGAGGACTTCATGAATGAATGTGCGTTTCTCCCAGGTTATCCTCAAACCAGACAGACTCCTTGTAAATGTGACATATTTCAATAATCATATTCCTTGTTCTGTAAACTGTATTCTGAATATTCAGCAGTGTAATTGTTTTTATCTTATCTGCTCCAGATCCCCTTCAGGGCAAGTAGGAGGTGACTGGCAACACATCATATATTAAGCTGGTGGCAACACATTGCCTATTAATCACATATTAATAATCACATATTAATCACATATCAATCATGCCTAATCATTCAGAAGTGTTACTCAGCTCTCATGTACTAATGTTTCTTACTCCAGAGTGATCATTATAGAAAGCTTTTTATGTCTTCTAAAATTGTGTGCCAAAATTTAAGATATACCTTTTAGTCCTTTCTCTAGACTCTTCTCCCAGTTAATCCTCCTGTAGGGATGGAGGTTTATTTTTACTTCTCCAGCTGTCATTTGGGTAAACTCTGGACAGGCAGTTTTTGCTTAAGGCTAGATTTCAGGTGGCATAAACAGTACTAGTTACCTCAGGCCTCTAGTTAGGACACAGAGATGGGTAAATAAGGCTTTAATTATTCCCGTCACTTTACTTTGCTTGAGAGAATGAAATTTCAAGGTAGTTTAATGAATCATGATGCTGTTTTCTGACTTTTAAAGACGATGCAATTTATCTCTATTTTTTATCTTACCATAGATTAAACATTTGTATCTCCATTCCTGTAATGGTATTTTTTATTTCTAGCTAATTCTAAGGAGAGACAATTAATAAATACATTAATTGCATATATCCATTGACTTCTTAAATTTTATGAATATATATATATTTTGAGACAGGATCTCACTCTGTGGCCCAGGCTGGAGTGCAGTGGCGCTGTGATCTTGGCTCACTTGCAGCCTCATCCTCCTGGGCTCCAGGCATCCTCCCACCTCAACCACCCGAGTAACTGGGGCTACAGGTGTGTGCCACCACGCCCAGCTAATTTTTGTATTTTTTGTAGAGATAGGGTTTCAACTTGTTGCCCACGCTTGTCTTGAATTCCTAAGCTAAAGCGATGAACCTACCTCAGCATCCCAAAGTGCTGGGACTATAGGCATGAGCAACTACACCTCACCATGAATAGATTCTTCATAAGAGTACAATTTCAAAAAAAAAATTTTGATGGCAATTATATGCCCTTGGAAAGTGCAATATAGCTGATTTTTAAAAGTTTTTAACCTCCACAGAACTGCCAAAGCTGAATATTGATGATTTAATTTTTAAATTCTTATTATTAAAATACTCCTCTTGGCTGGGTACAGTGGCTCATGCCTATAATCCCAACACTTTGGGAAGCCAAGATGGGTGGATCACCTGAGGTCGGGAGTTCGAGACCAGCCTGGCCAACATGGCGAAACCCTGTCTCTACTAAAAACACAAAAATTAGCCAGGCATGGTGGTGCGTGCCTGTAATTCCAGCTGCTCAGGAGGCTGAGGCAGGAGAATGGCTTAATCCTGGCTGACAGAGGCCAGAGTGAGCTCGTGCCATTGCACTCCAGCATGGGCAACAAGAGTGAAACTCCATCTCAAAAAAAAAAAAAAAAATACTCCTCTAATGTTTACATTGCCATTATCTTTCAGAAGAATGCAGCACATGTAATTTAAAATACTGTTTATTTGAAAATGGAACTATTAAAAACAAGGAGGCTTAATAGCATTTGTGGATACATTGATAATAAGTAATAAAGAAATGGAAAAATGCCACCTATAATTATTTTTCTTACCCCTTGTTCATTTGTTGATTCTGGGAACAACCAATTATAGTTATGCATATAAACAGTGATGTCAATTTGAATCACATTTTTTTTAGGTAACTTCATTTGGTCTAGAGAATCAATGTTTATTACTATTTGGGTATTTGCAGCATGATTTAGTGAGAACACTGGAATTGGATGTGAAATATTTTAATTTCAATTATGATTTTTCCCATTAACTAGGCAAGATTAATCTGAAAGCCATCTTCCTCATCCATAAAATGAAGGTATTTGGTTAAGGTGATCTGGCAAGTTTCTTTTATACAGTGAAAAAATATAAAATACTCACACCATATAATTTTGTGACATATTTAAATGATAATAACAGAAGATTATGTGTAACACAAATGAATGAATTCATAGGAACATGTAGCACTGATGAATCTATTTAGCCAGGTCCTATAAAATAGGCTACTTCCAAAATAACTTATTTTAGAAGTATGTTTAATACCTTCATATCCATCTCAAAATACGATTTTAACATTTAACATTTCACTGTAGGAAGCATAAAAAATTATTTTTTCTGTGCTCCAAATAAAGAGCATTGTTAATTTTGATGATGCTATGATACCACAAATAATTTTTATCTTTTTGCTTCCTGAAGCAGAACATGGAATTTTAAGTGGGCTAAAACCCAGGGAAAATTGATAATGATTATCACCATTAAAGTGATCACTTAGATGTTATAGCACTAATGGATTTTCATACCCATTTATCCATGTAATTCCTATATCACGTTTGAAAGTTGGATAGATCATACGTTGTTTTCCTAACTTTTAAGGAAAAACCTGAGTTCCAAGAAGATCATGCAATCTTCCCAATGTCTTATAACTAGTGAGTATCAGCATTCTGCTTACACCTAGCAAAGTGAGAAAGGAAAAAAAATATAGGGTAACAAAATCAAATGATATGTTATTAGTCTTTCCTGTTGTTCTTTGTTGGGGATAAAATGCAGAGTGGGACTGGATTAGAGTAGCTGCCGTTCCTGAAATAAGCAAATAATAATCAAGATGTTCAAGTCGTGCCAAATTTTCATTTTGCCTGAATATGATCCCTCAAATTATGTGACTTCATGGTCAATTAATAGTCCTCTTTACATGTGTACTCAGTATCACCCATGGAAAATATCCAATCTGCTCTGGTTAAGGTGTGGGATTTTGTGCAGATTGGAACTCTTTTATACAAGTCGTTCAAATTTAGGAGCTCTTAAATAATTGCTGTGGAATTTAGATTTTCTCTCTTATAGTTCTTCTAATATCTAAGTCATGACTACATAATGTACGTAGAACTTTTGATATAATTCCATATTTACAGAAAAGTTACAAGAATAGTATAAAGAACTGCACATACCCTTTACTTAAATTCTTCAGTTATTAACATTTTATTTTCTTTTCTTTTTTCTCTTTCTCCTTCCTTCTTTCCTTCCTTCCTTCTCTCTCTTCTCTCTTCTCTTTCTTTCCCTTTCTTTTTCTTTTCTTTTCCTTCCTTTCTTTCTTTCTTTCTTCCTTTCTTTCTTTCTTTCTTTCTTTCTTTCTTTCTTTCTTTCTTTCTTTCTTTCTTTTTCTTTCTTTCTCTCTCTCTTTCTTTCTCTCTCTTTCCCTCCCTCCCTCCTTTCCTTCCTCCCTCCTTTCCTTCCTCCCTCCTTTCCTTCCTCCCTCCCTTCCTTCCTTCTCTCTCTCTCTCTCTCTCCATGGTGATTCCTTCCTTCTCTCTCTCTCTCTCCATTCTTTCTTTCTTTTCTCTTTCTGTCTGTCAGTCTTGCTATGTCTCCCAGATGACAGTGCAGTGGTGCAATCATAGCTCACCACAGCCTTCAACCCCTGGGCTCAAGTCATCCTTCCGCCTCAGGCTTCAAGTCCTGGCTAACTTTTTTTTTTTAATTAGTTTTTGTGGAGCCAAGTCCTCACTGTGTCACATACGTTGGTACCTGGCCTCAAGTGATCCTCACACCTTGGCCACCCAAATTGCTGGGATTACAGGCATAAGCCACCGCACCCAGCCAGTAGTTAACATTTCACTCTATTAGCTTGATCATTTGCACTCTCTCTCTCTGTCTCTCGTTCTGTAAATTTATTTATACATATATATTTTTCTGAATGATTCAAGAATAATTTGCAGACATCATACCTCTTTATCCTTAAAGTCTTATTTTGTATTTCTTAAGACTTTTCCTTATACAATCACAATTCAATCATCAAAATTTGGAATTTTAACAATGATATAATACTATTTTTTTTGACTTTTATGTTATTATTATTATTTTTTGAGATGGAGTTTTGCTCTTGTTTCCCAGGCTGGAATGCAATGGTGCAATCTCGGCTCACCACAACCTCTGCTTCCTGGGTTTAAGCAATTCTCCTGCCTTAGCCTTCTGGGTAGCTGGGATTACAGGCGTGCACCACCATACCCAGCTAATTTTTGTATTTTTAGTAGAGATGGAGTTTCTCCATGTTGATCAGATTGGTCTCAAACTCCCGACCTCAGGTGATCCGCCTGCCTTGGCTTCCCAAAGTGCTGGGATTACAGGCATGAGCCACCGCGCCTGGCCCCTTTTCTGACTTTTATTTTAGGTTCAAGGGCACATGTGCAAGTTTGTTATATAAGTAAATTCTATGTCATGGAGGTTTGGGGTACAGATTATTTCATCAGCCAGGTAATAAGCATAGTACCTGATAGGTAGTTTTTCGATCCTCTCCTTCCTCTCGCTTTCCACCCTCAGGTAGGTCTCTGTGTCTGTTCTTCCCTTCTTTGTGTCCACGTGTACTGAATAATAAGCTCCCACTTATAAGTGGGAACATCCAGTATTTGGTTTTCTGTTCCTGAGTTAGTTTGGGATTATGGCCTTCTGTCCCATCCATGTTGCTGCAAAGGACATGATCTCATTCTGTTTAATGGCTGCATAGTATTCCATGGTGTGTGCCTACCATATTTTGTTTATTTAGTCTATCACTGATGAGCATTTAGGTTGATTCCATTACTTTGCTGTTGTGAATAGTGCTGTGATGGGCATACATGTGCATGTGTCTTTATGGTAGAGATATTTATATTCCTTTGAGTATATGGCCAATAATGGGATTGCTGGGTCTAATGACAATTCTGTTTTAAGTTTTTTGGGAAATTGCCATACTATTTTCTACAGTGGCTGAACTAATTTACATTCCCACTGGCAATGTATAAACATTCCCTTTCCTCCACAACCTTGCCAGCATGCTATTTTTTTTGTTTTAATAACAGCCATTGTGACTGGTATGAGATGGTATCTCACCATGGTTTTGATTTCCATTTCTCTAATAATTAGTGATGCTGAGTATTTTTGTGTGTGTGTTTGTTGGTCACATGTATGTCTTCTTTTGAAAAGTGTTCATATCTTTTGCTCAATTTTTAANTTGTTAATTTAAGTTTCTTATAGATTCTGGATATTAGACCTTTTTCAGGTGGATAGCTTGAAAGTCTTTTATCCTGTTCTGCAGGTTGTCTATTTACTCTGTTAGTAGTTTCTTTTGCTGTGCAGAAGCGCTTTAATTAGATTTCATTTGTTAGTTTTTGTTTTTGTTGCAGCTGCTTTTGCTATCTACATCATGAAATCTTTGTCAGGTTGTATGTCCAGAATAGTATTTCCTAGGTTATCTCCAGGGTTTTTATAGTTTTGGGTCTTACAGTTAAGTCTTTAATCAATTGAACATCAAATACATATACATAATTTTTGTATATGTTATAAGGAAGAGTCCAGCTTTAATCTTTTACATATGGCTAGCCAATTATTGCAGCACTATTTATATAATACTATTTTCAAATTCACACTCCATATTCAAATGTTGCCAGTTGTTTCAATAATGTTCTTTATCATTCTTATTGTTATTTTTTGTTTCAGGCCCCATACCAACATTGTATATCACATTCAGTTTTCATGTCTCTTTAGTTGCATTTTTATTTTTTATTTTTTTGAGACAGAGTCTCACTCTGTCACCCAGGCTGGAGTGCAGTGGCTCGACCTTGGCTCACTGCAACCTCTGTTTTCCAGATTCAAGAGATTCTCCTGCCTCAGCCTCCTGAGTAGCTCAGATTACAGGCATGCACCATCATGTCTGGCTAATTTTTGTATTTTTAGTAGAGAGGAGGTTTCACCATGTTGGCCAGGCTGGTCTTGAACTCCTGGCCTCTAGTGCTATACCTGCCTTGGCCTCCCAAAGTGCTGAGATTACAGGTGTGAGCTACCATGCCCAGGCTTTACTTGGTTTTAATCTGAAACAGTTTTTTAACTGTTGTCTTTTATGATTTTGACATTTTGGAAGAGCACAGCCAGTTGCAGAATGTCCCTCAATTGGGCTTTCTTCATGATTAGATTCAGATTATGGATTTTTGATAGGAACAACATGTAAGTGACATTATTCTTCCTAGGGTACATATGGGGTTGGTTTGTCCCATTACTGTTATTCACTTTTATTATGTGGTTAAGATAGTATTGTATTCACTAGATTAATTCACTATAAAGTTACTATTTTCTCGTTATAATAAAGATTCTTCTTCATCAGACTTTTATCCACAAGTTTTGGCATGCATTGATGTTTTTGTCTGGACCAGCAATGATCCTAGGATGGATGCAAAGTGGTCCTTTTTCTAATTCCATCATTTTTTCAATATTTATTAGTTGGTATTCTGCCATGAGAAAAAGTTTTCCCTTCTCCCTTATTAATTGGTTTGTTTGGTTGTTTGTGTACTTAAATGGTTTCACTCAAATATTTTTATTTATTTCATAAATATCTTGTTCCTATCATTATTTATTTTGATGCTCAAATTGCCCCAGATTTGGCTTATGTCCCTTGGACATGTCCTCATTCCTTTTTTTTTTTTTTTTTTTCAGTACTTCCTTGCCTTCTGGCACACAAAATAATGGCCCAGTTCTGGAGCCAGACATTTCTCCAAGGTTCTGTTGATCATTTTATAGGATACTGAATTGAGAAGCCACGACTTAGATGCTAGATATGCTCACTGACTTGGGATATGTTTGCTTCTAGCCCCTTTTAGTGGATAGGGCTATGATAGCCACATACACATGCACATGCCTACACACAGGTGCCATGTGTTAATACTGACAGCTGCAATTCCAACTTAACACTACAGAGTTCATTCCAGTCTTCCTTCTTTTCATATCTGAACTCTATTCTTTAATAATGAAACCCCTAGCTCTCATTATCTTCAATATGTTTATTCATTTGTTCAATCCTACAACACACTAACCCCTGCTACTGAGGAAAACAATTTTTCTCATTGAAGCTGGAGATTTGTTTATGTGGTTTTTCTTTAGACCTTGATTATGTCATCAAAAGACTGAATCTGATAATTACTTGGGTTTCTTTCTTTCTTAGAAAATAATCTATTATTGTTCCCTTCTGTGTGGTTGCATTATTCACTTTAATACAGTTAGGTCCATTTGCTCCTGGTTTTATTCCATCCTCACTTCTCCCTCATTTCTGTTTATTTCATTTTTTAAAAACTGTAAAACATTAACATTTTCCCAAAAGTCAAAACTTTATAAAACGTTCTCAGACTAGTGTCACTCTTACATACCTTCCATTCCATTCCATTCACATCCATCCCCTGGTAACCAATTAGCCAGGTAACCAGATTAGTTTTTGGTTTATCCATTCTGTGTTTATTTTTAGAATAAATAAGCATATAGATGTAGAAGGTTCTTATTTTTTTCTTTCTTACAGAAAAGGCAGACACTATGTATATTCTTTGCTATTTTCACTTAACAGTATATCCTGAAAATATGCCATGTTAGTTCATAGAGATCTTTCTCATTCTTTGTTTTTCCTAGCTGTATAATGCTCCATTGTGTGAATGTACCATAATTTCATTCAGTTTCCTATGCATGGAAGTTTATGCTGTTGCTAATATTTTGTAATTATAAATAATCAGTAATATGCAAATATACTCTTATTTTATTGGAGGTGTAAATCATGACTGTTAAAACAGCTCTGTTTCTTTTTCTCAAATTAAACACATGTACAGACATCAATAGGTGTGAACTCCTCATGTGTAAAAACAAAGATTCATGACAATATATCATCTGAAAAGCTATATAGAGATTATATGGTCTGGAAAACTGTAACTACATTTTGTGGAAGTAGAAGTTGTACCACATATTTGTATAACAGCAAGGCAAGTGTGGTCTCTAGGAAGCATAGGTAAAGTTGATTAGATTGCAATGTATACTTAAAAGCTGAATAATGCACTCTTGTAAAACACTCTTCAAAATTATTTAACTTCCCATGATATCATCACAGCATGTGCAAAAAAAAAATCTTTAGTGTTATCTTTTCCTGTCACATGACTAGTGCAAACAAAAGAAATCCTTATCTTTTTGTTTCTAGTCTGGTCCTTTATAAAACGGCATTAAGCACCATTCAAAACTTACACATTAAAGGTTTGGTTTGGCAAAAAAAGATTTATTTTGTATTTCAGACCAGTTACATTTGCTAAGTTATAAAGCAAAAATTTCACAACTAAAGTTGTCTAGCATGTTCTATGCATAGAAAACTATAGTTTTAAAACCACTTTCCTATATAATTTTACATTTAAGTCTCATAGCAACTCTAGGCATGGTGAACTAGGCTGAAGTTATACTCTCCTTATTTTACAAAAGAGAAAATAGAGGCATTTAGAGGATTTAGGGAAATTGCCCTGGGTGTTGGATTCTGGACTAAACTAGAATCTAGGACCATATTTTTTTCTTTATAAAGTCGGATGTGTCTATGTCATATGGTCATTGTGGTGATAAAATAAGGCAATACACACATAAATACCAAGGTGTGCAAAGAGAAGGTGACTCTATTATGAAAGTATCTGAACTTTCATGACTATAAGAAATTCCCCATATTTTATATATGTATATATACATATATATAAGAAATGCAAGAGATTTGAACAGTCTAAGAGCTATAGCTCACAGGACTAAAATGTTCATGTGGGAAAATAGTTTATAGACTGAACTAGTACCTCTAGAAGCAGGTGATGATAATATATATCCATTGTGGAATAATTAACAGCATTATATGTTGCACAGAACTTAGACCTTGAAACAAACCTCATTAAAAGGCACTTGATCTAAGTTTAAAACCTTTAAGTATCTCCTCTTTAAAAGTGATCAATGGATGTACTGGCTACTTCAGTTATCCTGCTATGAGATTCACACAACTTTGATCTAACTTTCTTTGATTTAACACTGCAATTAAGAAGATTTGGTTCAAAGTTAAAGCTCATTGGTTGATGTTTTACACTGATGTGATAATGTTTACACAGATGTGCTTTGAAATCTTGATTATGGTGGATTTGGGGTCCTACCACAAGACAGACTGCTGTTATTTGAAAGGTAAAATAATATGACATTTACCTGATACAACCTTTAAAACAGACTTAGCAATATACATTTCTAAAGTGATTTATCTGTTTATTGTCGTTAGCCAGTGTTTTTGTTTTATTTCATATCTATCAACAGTAAATCACTTGCTTTAAGAACTCTTTTATAACTTGGTTGCACAGGGTCAGTACTTAGGCCTGTAGTGATGAAAATGTGTAACTATACCCACTTTACAGCACCTGCCAATTAGTTAGAAAAAAATCCTTCAGAGCAAATAAAATAAACCAGTCAAATCCAGCTGAGCTCCCAGGTTTAGGCTTTTGTGGAACAGACCACGAAACAAGCCTGAAAAACTAATCTTCAGCGATTCCCTAAAAATTTTGCTTAGAGGTAGCATAAATCTGCCCAGTGATTCTCAACTCTTCTGCCACTGAAAATATTTAACAGAAAGATCTTGAATTGAGCTAGCTGTGCAAAACCAGTTTCAGCATTTCAATGGACATGTATCTAGCTTCTTTGCTTCCATGTTTTTTGATTTTAAAAATATGCACAAGGGCTCTTCAATTTTACCAGTAACTTTTGAAGTCTCGAAACACATCAAGCATCAAGACTATTTCCATTGAGTTATTTTTAGATTTTGTAATTAAAATGTAAACAAAAACTCTAGCTTTTACAAAAATGCAACTAAGTAAAACAGGAAAGTGCTCTTAGATTGTATAAGGGCCCAAGAGGCCACTCATCATTTATGACAATATTCCAGATATTCATTTTCTATTCATGGCAAAATATAGGAATGTAAACCATTTCTTTCCAATCTATTTGGATTTACTCTAAACCCTTTGATTCATGATTATATTGTTATTTTATGCTAATTAGAAGTTCATGACCTTAGCACACAATTAAAAATACATATGTGTATATATATACATATATATGACAATATTGGTTATATTATGTGCTGAGTAAAGATAAACATTAAAGGGAAGTTGTAAAGGGGGGAGGGAGGGTGTTCCTTACCTAACCTTGATTATGAAAAGAAAATCCCCCATCTAAATGATAAAAGAGTAATGTTTGTACATTTTATTAGTGTTTTAAAATTAGTGAGTTAAACTGTCAAAGCTTTGATTTTTCTTTCATGTGTGTCTGGGCAGGTCTGCAAGCCTCAGGTAACGCCCTTTTCCCTTCTCCCTGGCTTACCTTTCTTTGCACCTGTCCACTGCAGGCTCCCAGCGGCTCCCAAGGAGTCCAATTCTCCTCTTCTTTTTCCTCCTACCAATGCCCTCCTCTCTCTCTCCCTCTCTCTCTCTCTCTCTCTCTCCCGCCTTCCCTCCTCCTCCCTTCCTCTTCTTCTATATACCTGCCAAGTTGGGCTCTTTTTAGCGCAGATCTATCACTGCAAAGCTCACATCAAAGGCGGTTGCAGGGCCGCAGCTGAACAGCATCACCACTGTCCCAAAGACAACCCCAAAGAGGGGCCTCGACTGCGCCTCCTCGAAGTTGCTGGCTGGATTTGGCCAAGTGTAGGAATGATTTTTGCCAGGGCATGGATGGAGAAGAGCCAAGGGCCTCTTTTGGTCACTTCCGAAGAGCAAAAACGTGTTGAGAGGAGGCCGGTTTAAGATTTCAAACAGAACCTCCCCAGCGCGCATGAAAGGACTTGATTAGCATATGTCAAGAGGACCCGCTTATATACTCGGTGTGTATGTACACAGGACTCTGATCTGATCAGTTTGCGGAGTTGGAGCCCCAGCCCCCAGCCCCAGTCCTAGTATTGGCAGCGGCAGCTATAGATACTTCGGCAGAGCCAGCAGCCGGCTCCCACCTACCCAAGGAGAGAAGATCGCTCCAAGACAGGGAGAGCTTCCCTGCCATTTCAGTGCAAAGTCCCTCCAGCGACCTCAGAGGAGTCACCGGGCCTTAACTTTTTGCGCTCGTTTTGCTATAATTTTTCTCTATCCACCTCCATCCCACCCCCGCAACACTTTATTGGGGGGGGGTTTGTGTTCCGGATCTCCCCCTCCATGGCTCCCTTAGCCGAAGTCGGGGGCTTTCTGGGCGGCCTGGAGGGCTTGGGCCAGCAGGTGGGCTCGCATTTCCTGTTGCCTCTTGCCGGAGAACGGCCGCCCCTGCTGGGCGAGCGCAAGAGCGCAGCGGAGCGGAGCACCCGCGGCGGGCCAGGGGCTGTGGAGCTGGCGCACCTGCACGGCATCCTGCGCCGCCGGCAACTCTACTGCCGCACCGGCTTCCACCTGCAGATCCTGCCCGACGGCAGCGTGCAGGGCACCCGGCAGGACCACAGCCTCTTCGGTACGTACCAGCATCCCGACCCCACCCCCACCCGCGCCCCAGCTGGGATCCTCGTCCCCTCCCCGTGCACCTCCCTGCCAAGGGCGTCAGCACTGCGCAGAGCCCGGAGCTCCACTGGACCCATCCGGTGCAAGTTGCAGGCTGGGGCTGAAGGGCGGGCCAGAGCAGGCACCGGCAGAAATTTTCCTGCCCGTTTGTCGCCGCAGCCTCTAGCCGGGCAGCAGCTCCAGATACTGGGGGCGGCAGGGGAAAGGATGGGCGCTCCGCAGGCTCCTTCCTGCCTTCTTCCCCTTGCTCTTCCCACTGCCGGAGACACCAAGACCTGGTGCACTCGGCATCACAGTTCTGCACTGCTTACCTCGCAGGCAGTGTAAAAAAAATCCCTATATGTTTTTCTCCGATTTCCTTTCTCATTTTCCCCCATGCCTTCCACTTTACAAAAATTAAGTACAGGAAGCACTGCGCTTATTTAAGCATGCCCCGTTGTTACGCAGCCGATTATGCACCTGGGGCTGCTGCTTGCCCAGGTCGTCGCTCTTGGCCTGGGTGGCGAGCCTTTACGCGTCTACCTAGAGACCTGCAAATGTTCACCCAAAGAGGTAGCAGATTAACTTTGCGTGGGCAGCTTCGCTACCGTCGGGCTCACCTGTCTGAGATTCTCTGAGCTCCTAAGTTCCACCTGGCTGAGAAAAGAAAAGGAATGGGGGAGGGGTGGGGGAGGGGGAAGACTGCCGGGCTACTGAGCATGCCCAGTTTTTCAGCCAGGCTCCTCTTTAGAAATTGTGCAACCTGAAAGCAAGGATCTTGGTGTTGACCCTAGGAAAGAGGAAATGGGAAAGCGAAAGAAGATATGGGTGAGAACACAGAGGGACGTATTTCAGAATACCTCCAGCAGTGCCTAGGAAGAGAAGGGGTTAAAAGAAAGAAACAAGCAAACGATTGTTAAGGCAGTGTCTGTTAAGGTACTAGATTGGGAGGGTCTCTCCTGTTAATGACTTCCTAACTAGCTGTGTAACTAGAAAGTGCCCTCATCAGTCTGAGGCTTCTTTTCTGTACAAAGATGGGGTTAAATTATATGACCTCTTTTAGGTGCTCTCCGGTTCTAATATCCCAGGATCTTTCCCCCATAGCTGAAGTTTCCATTCTATTAGAGTTAACCTGCAAGCAATCTCAAAGGATTTTGATCCTCAGATATCACTGGAAAAATTCATTACATTTTTAAAAAAGATTCCATTAATTTGTCAGCCACTATCCGTAGGGCAATAGCATTCTTTGAGAATCCACCCATCTTTGAATGGCCCTCTCTTATCTCATCCTCACTGCCTTGTTCTTATAATTATTCCTTTCTTGGCTTGTAGGACTCATTAAAACTTTGGAGAAGTGTAAATCTCAGTTTGATGGGGGCATTTGTAACTCTAGATATAGAAATAAGCATGTGGTGGTCGTTTGGTAGCACTTAAAGGCTTAGAAAATTAACTTTTTAAAACCCACATGTTTGCGGCTTCCACTGATCTCTTCCAAATTCCCATTGACCATCAGTCAAGAGTGTCATGACCTAGTGGCCAACCTGAGGTCACTTTTAGAAAGTGGTTTTTAAATTGAGGAGGCTTGAGTTTTTTAAACTCCTGGCCTCGGGCAATCTTCCTGCCTTGGCTTTCCAAAGTACTGGGATTACAGGCATGAGCCACCATGCCTGGCCCTGAAGGACTTTACTGACACCAGGTGGCTCAGTTTTCTTGCCTTTAAAGATGACTTCACTCCACGCATTACAGAAAAATCTTCCAACTACCAGAAAGATTTAGAAATAAACACAAATATGATAATACTTAAAGGCAGAGCAGGTAGAAGTTAAGCTTAGGTAATATTCAGACTTTCACCCTGGAATACACAGTGTAGTCTTGGAAATTCTACTTTTAAGACACTTGTAATTATTAAACTATTATCGCCTCAATAACAGAAGAAAAATAGGTCTTTTCTGCTTTGTGTCTATTTATAAGACTGACCCTATGGGGAGAGATAAGTAAATATTTGTAAACTTGTCAACATTCATTCATGGCATTTAATGGCATTTCTTTAGGAATGGAAGTTGCATATCAGAATTATCCTGCTAGCACATTTTGTTTTTGCTAAACTTGTGTTAATTATTTAGTAGTTGCAAAAAATAAAAATGACAGATTGAATTTGTGCCAGTGTAAGTCACTCTATAGTGGGAGGCTATGTATAGGAACAAAATACTCACTGTTAAACAAAAGGAAGATAACCTAGATTACTCTGGGAACCAAAAGGAGTGAATGGCCTCCTTATGATATATTATAGTGTATCCTAGTGGCCTTCAATAGCTTAGACATCATAATTTACTCTGAGAGAGTGTAGGTAAGAAGAAAATTTATGTTCAACCTATTGTATGCTTCTGTTTGTTTGCCTTCTTTTGCTAGTGCTTCAGTTACTATTAAATTATTTTTTAATTTTTAAAAAACTCTTATCTTTGTTATCAGAGTGACAATTTTGAAAAACTCAGGGATGGCTATTTGAGATTTAAAGGAAATAACTTTATTTTTTTGCCAATTTTATACTAATTTGGTCATACCTCTGTATTTATAATGGAGGTTTTCTGCACAGTAGTACAGTAGGAAGACTTTAACTAATGCGTAAACATGGAATCATTTCTTTAAAAAAAAAAAAGTTTAGCCTGAGATCAAACATATTTCTTTAAAGGCTTTTCCTTTATTCTCCACTATTCTCCATAGATTTGTCTGATGTGGTTGCATTGTGGGTTGACTCACCTGTTTATTATGATTATTAAAAAGGCTGGCTTTGAAAGTGATACCAGAAAGACAAAGTACCTCCAAGCCTTTTTATGGGACACTGGGCATTAGAAAATCTATCTAAAATCTGTGATTACCTCTTAAGGAAAGTTTTTCATGTCTGCTCTTTGTAAAGGAATTAGCTTGGTTGCCACCTCATATTCTGAATAAGAAAGACTTGTCAAATCTCATTTAAGAATCAAATGATTACAAATTACTATGTGGTATACTATTTCCTCAAGGAGAAAAAGGATCAGAATTTAAAAGTGTGACTAAAATCTTTAAGAGGAGCACACACAAAAAACGCGTAACCTTTTTCCCATCAGTCCCATGAGCCATTGCCAAATTATTTATGCCTGGTTATATATAAGGTTTTGAATATTGTTTAATTAAGTTAAAACTATTGCATATAATTATTCTAAGAACATATGTAATCTCTTGTCTTTCTACAACTGCATATTTTTTGGCAAGATGACAGCATTAAGATAAGAATTAAAGTATAGGTGGTTTACCTTTTAGTTTTCCAAGAAAAATGAACACTTTGTGAGATCTGTTAGATAATTAGCTTATATGGAAATTAAAGCTTTATTTTATTGTAGTTGAAAACTTATTCCATTCTACATTCTAATCAGTTAATCAGTTCCTGTTCTTTGCAAGACAAGAGAATCTTAATGTTAATCAGATACTTAAAGGGAATTAAGTTGCATTTCAGCTACAGTACACTTTTTAATTTGAATGTAACATTCAATACGAAGTAACTATACATTTGTAATTATATCCTGAATGATATTACATTAATATATATATTTTCTACCAATTATGTTTTGGGCCTATGTTTTTGTATCTGTCAGGACTCTTTTGCTAATGAACTTGGCTGTGAGTTTGATTTTCCTTCACTCCCCACCTCTGTATTTGTCATTATGATGGCTGTCCCATGGAGTCTGAGCCTTCTTGCTATATCTTATCTTCTTTCTACGTTAGGCTTTCAATGAGGGATCCTGGCTCTTTCAAGCCACTTAGAGACTATTTAGCAGAGTATTGTTGCTGTAAGATCCTTGATAGCTCTAGTGTTCTACATGATCTCCTAATAGTTTGAAAGAGCTCATTTGTCTTGCTAAGAATCTATGTTTCTGCCAAAGAGTGAATTAGGCTTTGGATAGAATAGAGCCCTGCATATCAGCAAATAGTCAGATTCTGTACTTTCTCTTGGCCTTGGGAGTATCACGTGTCCAAACAGGAACTTGTACAATAAATCAAGAAATGACTTAAGAGCAAGAGTCAGGCTAAATGGTACACATTTATACTGTTTGTAGAGCTCAGGATGGGGTGAAGGGGTGAAGGTAGTATGCTATTGAGGAAGGTAGCTCCAAGCATAGAAAGCACAGCTATGCTTTTTCAGCAGAGTCAAAGAGGGAAGAATGAGACAAAGGCATTAGTCCAAAGTTTAGTGTGTGCAGAAAAAAAAAAGGGTGATTCAGAGGGAGACATTAAGTGTGTAGTTTTTAAACTATGGTGTATCAGCATATTTAGGGAAGAGTTTTTGCTCTTAGTTTATCTACTGATAAATGGAAATAATTCTAGAAAGTTATTGATAGCAAATCTACTTGCATGCTAAATTCATTATATTTGGCTGTCAAATTTAATGAATTATAAAGTCCTTTTTCTTCTCTGAACTATGCAATTTGATTTTAAAAATTATATAGCAGGAAACATAGCATGTTATGTAATCTATAAAGTCTTGAAACTACTGTCTTGTCCTCAAGAAACAGTGTCCTGAAGAAGAAACTGGATTAGGGCTGAGAATGGAAGTTTCAGTATCAGTTCTACCAGTTACAAACATCATGTCCCTTAGGCAAGTCAGTAAACCTTTCTGAGCCTTAGTTTCTTTATATGTAATATCGGGATAATAATATCTTCTCTATTTGTTTTAAGGGCTTGTTTTTTAAGTCCAGATGAGAAAATAGAAACAGATACCCTTTATTAGCTATAAAACACTGTTATACCCAATAAAGGATGCTGCTACTCCTAGAAACAGATTGATATGATTTATTGTAAATAAAAACAAACAATGAATAGAAAATAGTTATAATTAACTAAGGGGATCATGGAAAACTGAGAATACTGCTATTATAAACAATTTCAAAATAATAATAGCTTCCATTTGTTGAATGCCTAAATGTATGTGCAGAAAAAAATCCTCACCCATCTCCTTTAGGGAGGCATTTTATCCATTTTGCATATGAGGAGATTAAAGTTCAAAGAAGACAAATGACTTGCCTACTCAGTTAGTAAGTTCCTGAACTGGATTTTAAACGCAGCTCACTCTGGTGTAAGGTTTCACATCCTTCATATTATGCCACTGTTGTAGGACTTTCTCCTTAGTTCAGTTAAAAGCAGACGTCTTTGTCACATAACCAGAAAAGAGTAGGCTCATGGACACGTAGAAGGGTGAGAAAAATGGAATTTATTGGACAAAAAGAAGAAAAAAATAAGCAAAGCAAGAGAGGTTCCTGTTACCAGGCCCCCATCTCACAGGTTGAATCCCAGGTTACCACCCGGTTACAGGAAGGGCCGGGTGTCTCCCTGTTGCAAAGCACGTGAATTTCCCAAGACTCCATCCCATTGTCCCAGTGCACTGGCTGGTCAGAGGTTCTCTGGGGTCCCCTTTATACTTGGCTCATCACATATGATGAGCAATTTTTTTCTTTTATTGTCTTTTTTTCATCTGCCATAAAATAATTGCCTAGCTCTTTCCAGTTTACAGAGGACTTCTACGTATGTATCATTATATTTAGCAATAATGGCCAACTTCTGTTACTCTTTGGAAGATTTTTGTTAGTTATATGCTCATTCATAAATATAAAACATAATGTTTTTGTAAATTGTTCACATATGCAGGTATTTTGGAATTCATCAGTGTGGCAGTGGGACTGGTCAGTATTAGAGGTGTGGACAGTGGTCTCTATCTTGGAATGAATGACAAAGGAGAACTCTATGGATCAGTATGTATTATTTCTATTTTTTATTATTGTTGTAATTCTTAAAATAATGACTATCCTATATGTAATTAAAATGTCTACCAATAATGTCTGTTAGAAGAATATAAAATATACTTATGTAGAAATTAGAAATCTATATCCTGCTAAATCTCCATGTGTCTGGGCAAGAGTCTAGTAACCCAGTTATATTTTTAAAATCCCCAACCATTATTGATATTGATATTTGGCTATTGTATTTAATGAATTATAAAGTCCTTTTTCTTCTCTGAACTATACAAGTTAATTTTAAAAATTAAAATTTTAAAAATTTGCCTTCAGCTCACTAGCTCTTCCTACACATTATTTTCAGTCTTTCTACTTTCCTCTATATTTTGATCATTCCCTCCAGAGACAGAGTTAAATGGGAGAATTTTTTTTCTTGCCATGTTAGACTCTCTCACCTTTAAGTTTATTTAAGGTAAACTTTCTCTACCTGTTATCATCTTCCACAGCTAAATATACACCACTTACTTGCTGACCTTTGTATGTAGAAAGTAAGTGAATAAAGTTGTGAGATACTGCAAGTACCAAGAGAAGATGGCAGACACACTGGTTCTTCTATGCCTGTAGTCTTAAAAATTACCATAGCCATGGGCTCACTCAAAGTTGTATTGGGCAATTTTTAACTTGCTGCTATGGATAAGTGCACGTCTGTGGGTCTACTATGAATGTTTAAATATGGTACTTAAGTTATATTTTTCAGGTTAATATTTCATCAGTATAAGTTTTATTTTTAGAACAAAGCTGCAATAGCAATGTCAGAATTTAAATAACAGGACAATATAATATTCTACCTAATACAACAATATGAATATTTCTCTTTCATTGTTAACATTTTTTATTTGTACACACTTGCTTATATGCTTTTATAAGAATTGGTAAGATAAAAATACATGCCAGTATCCCACACCTCTTTTTATGTGAACAATCTTCTCGAATTGAAGTCTCTGTAATTATTTTTATGATTAAGCAGATGGCACTATCTAGTGCCTTCTTTTTTCTTAAAAGCTCAACTGGAACCACAGTATTCAGTTAGAGTCTTAATATGCACTGAGAAAAATTGGTGATGATATTGAAATAGACAAATATCTGTCCTTTGTAAGGGTAAAACTTGTTTTTTTTTCTAGGCTTCCTGTCAGGTCAGAACAAAGAAAAACAACGCACAGTATGATAATCATAAGTGTAGAATTATAGTAAAATTAATAGAATTACAATAGAAAAAAATCATGCATACAATATTCATGTATATGTTAGATTTAAAAAAAGCAACTGTGGTTTATCCCTTAGGACAATATACAGTCCATTTTGAAAAGATGATAAGTCACTGGACTTTTATCTTAGTAGTAAGAGATCCAGGTAAAAGTTAATCATGGAGAATGTATCATTAGACAATTTAGTAAGTTCATAAAGAGAAGATATATGATTTGGAGTGATGATCTTGAATTTGGAATTTGTTTCTTAGCAAGATCTTGAAATGTTCCAAAGTGAGAATAGAGGCTTGATAGGTAGAACTCTAGCATCTAATGATGGAAAAAGGTAAACTACAGGTCTGCTTGGTAGTGATAGTGATAGTAGGGTGATAATATGGGACATGAGGTATTTGTTAAGTATTTGAAAATAAAATTGGGAATTGACATTTGACTTAAAGTTCTTTAAAGGAGGGGTCACCATCCCTGGGCTATGGACTGGTACAAGTCTGTGGCCTGTTAGAAACTGGGCTGCACAGCAGGAGGTGAGCAACAGGCAAGTGAGTGAAGCTTCTTCTGTATTTGCAGCTGCTCTCCATTGCTCATGTTACCACCTAAGCTCCGCCTCCTGTCAGATCAGTTGCAGGATTAGATTCTTATAGGAGCATGAACCCTATTGTGAACTGTGCATGCAAGAGATCTAGGTTGCATGCTTCTTATGAGAATCTAATCCTTGATGATCTGTCACTGTGTCCCATCACCTCCAGATGGGACTGTCTAGATGCGGGAAAACAAGCACAGGGATCCCACTGATTCTATATTATGATGAGTTGCATCATTATCTTTTTATATATTACAATGTAATAACAATAGGGATGAAGTGCACAATAAATGTAATGTGCCTGAATAATCCTGAAACCATTCCCCCTCCTCCTCCTGGTCCATGGAAAAATTGTCTTCCACGAAACTGGTCCCTGATGCCAAAAATGTTGGGGACTGCTGCTTTAAAGTATACTGCCAGATGAAGTCACCTGTATGAAAAATGAGAGATAACATATGAACTAAAACAAAGCAAATCCAATTTAACCTTTTTCTTTCTTTGACAAGGATGTAGTGATAGGCAAATAAATGAAAATATAGAGTTAAAACTTGTAAAGAAATTATCTTAAAGGTATTTTTAAAAAAAATAATAGTTATCTTCTCTGTTTCAGGAGAAACTTACTTCCGAATGCATCTTTAGGGAGCAATTTGAAGAGAACTGGTACAACACCTATTCATCCAACATATATAAACATGGAGACACTGGCCGCAGGTATTTTGTGGCACTTAACAAAGACGGAACTCCTAGAGACGGTGCCAGGTCCAAAAGACATCAGAAGTTTACACATTTCTTACCTAGACCAGTGGATCCAGAAAGAGTTCCAGAATTGTACAAGGACCTACTGATGTACACTTGAAGTGTGATAGTGACTTTATGAAAGAGTCAAACCACAGCTATTCTTTTTTTATCACAGTTCCCATCATAAATAATAACCCAAGAAGACTTTCAGAATATTAGAGTCTATTTTCTACTGGGAGGCTGAATTTGGAAAGAATATTGAGAAAAAAACAAAAAAACATTCTGACCAGAAATAGATGATGATCACTCTTTATAGATGGATTAAGTTCCCTTAGATTCATTGGCTCAATCCTTACCAGTAGACTGAAGCCAATAATCTGTCAAGTTGTGGATAATGGGAACCCCCACATGGTTGCTGCTGGTGCCTCACCTCTCTGCATTCTGTTTACTTTAAGATTTATGTTAACAATAGAGACTTCATGTTGAAGAAATGGATTGACTTAGTTAGCCAAGACCATTGCTACATATATTCTGAGGACCTTGTAGAATTCACTGGTTATGGCATTATATGTTAAAACTAAAGAAAACAAAACCTGAGTGAAACTATGAACTATGAAACATGCCATACCAAGACAGAACGTTTTTTAAAAGAATGGACCTATTTATACATTTTCAATTGGAAAATATTTATTATATATTTATTTATTAAAGAGTTTATTTTTTACTGGGATATGAAGATAATACAAAGAGTAAAAAACAACAAACGTTTCTTTATTGTGCCATTACTTTATTGTGGTGTCTTGCTTTGTAAAGAAGACGTTACTATACCACATTAACCATAAAGATTTTGAATTTCTTTTTAAAAACATAGGGTAGATTATATTTTTCATGCAATCAATTGCCTTGCCTTCTAAATGTAACATTGGTTCCTTTTGGCCTAGAAAAATGCTTTACTGATTTGTATTCAACACACATTCAAAAGGGAATTAAACATTTTAATTTAATGTTTTGACTTGAAAGTTCTCCTATATATATAGCTTTTAAAAAAATGACAAAATTCTAAATGTCCTAGAGAAAGACTTTGTTATTTAAAGAACTTCTAATGTTGAAAAGTATTGAACATTACAGTCAACTTATGTTTACTTATTTTCTTAATTCAGTGTGGCAAAGACCATTTCTTTCACCCAGTATGATTGTAGAAAGAATGAGTCTTTGTGGCACCTCCATTAACAATGGTAAGTCCTCATCTACCTGAATCTGGTATTCTTGTCGTTATATCTGTTATTTAGCCATTTATTCAGTGAAGATTTTTTTTTAATTTCCTTTTTTAATTAATTTTTTTTTTTGGTAGAGGTAGAGTCTTGCTATGTTACCCAGGCTTGTCTCAAACTCCTGGCGTCAAGTGATGTTCCCACCTCAGCCTCCCAAAGTGTTGGGATTATAGGTGTAAGCCACCATGCCTGGCACAGCAAATGTTCATTAAAGGCTGCTATACACCAGACACTGTGTTAGGCAGTGGGGGAAATGGGGTGATTCAGGTAGAGGTGGGCCCTATATCGTGGAGCCTAGTGGCTGGTAGGAAAGACAGATAGTAAACAAATAAACAAACAAATAGCTTAATTATGAATTGTGATTTATTCTTTGAGGCAAAAAAAGGTTCAGACAAAGAAAGAACAAATTAAGGATGAGTTAGAGAATTTCTAGGGAGATGACATTTCTGATGGGCCCTAAAGGGTATGAAGGGGCTAGCCAGGTCAAGAGAAGGATAAGAACCTTCCAGGGAGGAAGGATAAGAACCCGGGTGAGTCTGGGATTCCTAAGACAGGAAATAGCTTTGTGGCTGGAGCTTAGTGAGCTATTGGAAGAGTGGCGCAGATGAGTTTAGAAAGCTAAACAGATACAAATTCTGGTAGATTTGTAGAAGTTCTGAGGTTTTATTTCCTGGTTTTATTTATTTGTTACCAATGCCACCGCCCTCATGGTTGGGCATGTGGTCATGATAACAGGACCAGCTGCCACTCTTTACCAACCTGGAGAGCTGGGTAAGATATGGATTGCTGGCCTCTACCCCCAGAGTTTCCGATGTGTAGTTCTAGGGTGGGGTCTAAAAATTTTCTGTCTCTAGTTTCACCTAGTTTCCTAGATGATGTTGACCCCATTTTGAGAGTTACTAGTCTGGAACAGTGTTTCTAACGTTTAATGTATATGTGAATCACCTGGAGGTTTTTATTAGAGGATGGTCTGGGATTTTGCCTTTTTATAATGTCCCAGATGATGCTTGATGCTGCTAGATCTTGAAGCACACTTTGAATGACAAGACTATTACTTTAATGTCATCTTATTTCTATATTCATTCACCTTCTCATACTTACATAAATTAATGCTGATGTGTGGGGTGAGAGGAGAGAGTTCAACATATGACTTTAATAAAGCTATATGTGAATCTATGTGTATGTGAAGAGTTGGGTGTGCACTCAGGTGTGTATATGGGAGAGATAGAGAATGAAATGGTTTAGCTCAAAATCTCTTTGTTTTATGAATATAAAAAATAATGAAAGTTTAGCAGTAGTAATTTAATAATCTTCAAAATAACTCCATTTTTACTTTTATTTATAAACTAAAAAGGAAAAGAAAACTACTTTTGGTTCAACGTTTGACATCCATAGTTAAAATACACGCCCTAAAGCAAGCATTAAGCAAATATTTTAAGTCTTTTGCAAAATGGTGCTGGTGGCTAAACTTGTAACTATATATTGGCATCCATTCCTATGTCAGAAAAATAATTTGCCTTTGCTGAACTGACACTATTTGAAGAAATGATTATTGGGTTTCCAAAGAGATTTTACTTGATACTACTAAATGGAAGTGATATGTGAACTTATTAATTAACTTATACATGGAGGGATAAGAAGAATTTATTATCAAAGCAAGATTTTGAAAATAATTTATTCTCAGGATGCTAGGGAGAGGCATCATCTATTAGTTATTCTTTTTTTCTCTTTATTTTTATTTTCTTCATTTAAAATGTAATATTAGTAATTATAAATTAACTTACATTTTTCATTCTTTTTTTCTTGGAATATTAACTACCAATTGCCAAACTTCTCTACATTTTTTTGCAATGATAAGAGAAATCTAAGCACATGGGGATAGAGGAAACTCTTGGTCTGTTGATTATAAAAGGTTTGGTTTTCAGACAAATGCAATGTTGAAACAAGGAATTTATTTTATTTATTTATTTTTTATTTTACTTTAAGTTCTGGGATATGTGTGCAGAAAGTGCAGGTTTTTAACATAGGTATACATGTGCCATGGAGGTTTGCTGCACCTATTAACCTCTGGGTTTTAAGCGCTGCATGCATTAAGTATTGGTCCTAATGGTCTCCCTCCCCTTCTCCCCCACCACCCGACAGGCCCGGGTGTGTGATGCTCCCCTCCCTGTGCCCATTGTTCTTGTTGTTTAACTCTCACTTAGGAGTGAGTGAGAACATGTGGTGTTTGGTTTTCTGTTCCTGTGTTACAAAACAAGAAATTTAAAGCCACCAATCCTTTGTGAGATTATAGATCTATCATAAACTTAGAGTATCAAATAAGAAAGCCATTCAGGCTATCACTTACATTTATAATGCAGTTATGGCAATTTCCAGTTTTGTGAATTAGCTAATCATCAGAAATGTCTCATATACACCAAAAGCCTGACTTCAATAGAAAAGTTGTTAGGCCTACAAATATAATGAGTACTCACTTAATGTTATTGATATATTCTTGGAAGCTGTGATATTAAGAGAAATGACATATAATGAAACCAATATATATTTTTCGAGACACAGTCTCCCTCTGTCTCCAGACTGCAGTGCAGTGGCCTGATCTCAGCTCACTGCAACCTCTGCCTCCTGGATTCAACCAATTCTCCTGCCTCAGCCTCCCTAGTAGCTGGGACTACAGGTGCACACCACCACGCCCAGCTAATTTTCTTTTTTTCGTCTTTTTACTAAAGATGAGGTTTCACTATGTTGACCAGGATGGTCTCGATCAGTCTCTTGACCTTGTGATCCGCCTGCCTCAGCCTCCCAAAGTTCTGGGATTACAGGCATGAGCCACCATACCTGACCAATGCAATCAGTTTTACTGTGAGATAATTTATATAACATGGCTATGGCATATTTCTGATCTCAAAAATATCACCAAATCTCTGACTAAATCAAAATAAAAATTTAGAGATGCATCTCTAAGCTTAACATTTTGTTGGGAAAGCAAGAATAGCCATGTAGATCTTTGGTATGTCCGAGAACAAAGAGAAGGTTAGAGGTTTCACAAAAAGGAGAAATGTTCTGTATCATTTTGAAAGAAGGTTTGATTGGCACTAGTAAAATGTGGGGAGCTGACAGGCTCTGACTGATGAGTGACTGCAGTGGATAAAGCTAGTCTTAGAGTCCTAACAGGTTGTTTCCGTAGCTATTAGATGAAACTGGTTTTGAGTTACAGCAGGTAGTTTCAGCAGCCAGGATTTCAGAGAATTATATTCTTGGGGCAATGATTATATGCCCTGAGTTTTTTCTTCCCACTGGCTTCTTGACTCTGTTTTAGTTGGACATGACATGAATGACTCAGTTTATATGCTTAACTTTCACACTAAAGACCCAAAACACCTTTAATTTTGAACAATGAAATAAATGTGAGTCACACATACATTTAAGATAGATTCATTTAAAACATAATGTGATGCTAATTATTTACTCAGTTTTTGGGGAATCAATCAATGACGGTTGTTGTAGTGGTAGTAGGTTAAATCAAGGAATAAATGTTGGCAAAGCAAAATGTTTGGGAGCACCTCTTACCACCATGCAGTTCAGAAACAAACAATAAATGTGGTGGGCTTGCTGAGTACTTTCCTACGTCATCTATTGCCCTGTGCTGGCATGATTTTGTCTATTTGACAAATTTTTATTTTACAATAATTTGTATCCATTCATTCTTTTTTCAACTCTCTTATTCAAGTGCAGGGTCGTAAGTGGCTGGAGTATATTCCAGCAGCTCCAGAAACAAGGTAGGAACCATCCTGGATAGGATGTCATGCCACCCAGGGCACATTTATGCACGTACACACATACTTACACACATTCATACAGGGACCGTTTAGACATACCAATTAAACTCATGTGCACATTTTTGGGAAATGGGAGAAAACTGGAGTACCTGGATAAAGCCCATGCAAACATGGAGATAACGTGCCAACTCCACACAGACAGTGGCTGTGCTGTGGCACCATTTGTTTTCTCATCAGCTTTATAATAAAATGACCTTGAATGAAATGATTTTATGTGAGGACCTGCTGCACATAATCTCTAATTTCTAATGATAAAAATTTAAAAGCCATTACATATTCTTGGTAAGTAAGAAGTTAGTCTGTTAAATAACCTTTATGTATTCAGTGCATACTACTTCCACTAGTCCAAATAATTGGGGGCAGCCAGTGACATTTAGTGCAAATTAATCTTGATTTCAAGATTCTGACAGTCAACAATTAGACTAATAAAAAAATTATGACCTCAAAGAGGACTGAGCTCTGTTGTTCCTAAGAGATACTTTTGGATCCTTTGGCATATATTTGCATTCTAAATCATATTTTAAATTTTTAAGTGGGAGTTTTTAGATGATCAATTACCCTAAAATATTGTTGACCCCTTATTGCGTTTTTTTTTTTTTTGAAAGAGAGGGTTCTTAGTGAGATCTAATCTTTTCTAGCATAAGCACCAGTTTGAGAGACTCACACTGATAGGAGGAGGTTTGTAGGGCTGTATTAGTTTTCCATTGCTATGTAACAAATTACAGCAAACACAGACACTTAAAACAACATCCATGTATTACCTCACAGTACTGTTGGTCAGAGGCCAAGAAGGCTTGTCTGGGTTCTCTGCTCAGGTTCTCTAAAATCAAACTTTTATACATTTTCAATGCCTTCCATTAATGTCTTCAAAACTGTTAATAACCAGGCAATGTTTTTGCACCCATGAATATTTAAGTTCACTTTAAGATATTTAAAGTTCACACTGCTTGGGGTGCAGGAGTTTTGTCTCCTTCAAATATATTTTTTGTATTGAATCCCCCTCCTCTGGTGGGGATGCTGTCTGTCTGCTCTTTCTGTTGGGCTGGGGAACCAGGTGGAATTACATCTACCCATTGCAGATGTCTGGAGTTGGAATACAGCACTTATCATTTGTGAAGCAATGAAGGAGTTGGTGTGGAAAAGCTGATGTAGAAGTTAGAGGATCAGGTACATGCAAATGAGCTTTTAGTTGCTTGGAGCCAAATCTGAAAATCTCCATTGTAATGCAGGGCCATAACGTTTTCTGTCTAATACAACTAAACATTTTAGGGTCCAGATGGTGGATTTTAAAAGTTGTCCAGTTCTAGTGAGACTAATTATAACCTAAATTCTAGAGATAAATATAAGGCCCAGGTTGGCCAGTCTTACATATAATCTTAGCCATATTTTTTATTTTTATTTATTAATTAATTTATTTTTGAGAAAGCATCTTGTTCTGTTGCCCTGGCCGGAGTGCCGTAGCACAATCTTGGCTCACTACAACCTCCATCGCCTGGGTCCAAGCGATTCTACTGCCTCAGACTCCTAAGTTGCTGGGATTATAGGCATGCACTGCCACACTTGGCTAACTTTTGTATTTTTAGTAGTGATGGGGTTTCACTATATTGGCCAGGCTGGTCTTGAACTCCTGACCTGAAGTTATCTACCCACTTCTGTCTCCCAAAGTGCTGGGATTATAGGAGTCAGCCACTGTGCTTGGTCGGCCGTAGTATTTAAGGATTGGCATGTGATCCAAGCATGCCAAGTAAAGCCTGCCTGGTATTCCTGCTGAAACTCTAAGGAAAGATGGGTTCTCCCCTGAGATAGCAGGGATTTAGAACAATGTAAGTTTAGAACTTTACGTCCCCCTGTGCTGCCTTGAAGGCAAACCCCACCCAGAGCTAAAGCCAAAACTAAGGAAAGTAGAACAGATAGATAGGGAGGGACATGGAAGATTACTCCCAGGTCTTGAAACCTCATCAAGGAACTCCTAACACTGTTCTGACCAGATTTCAGAATTGCTATAAACAAGTAACTCCTTTGTCCCTTCCATTTCTTTCTTTTTGAATAGAAATGTTAATAGCTTTTATGCCTATTCTATCATTGGGTGTGTTGGGGAAATAAAACTTGCCTTTTTAGTTTCATGGGGCCATAGATTGAGAAGAATGATGTGCTAGAATTTGTACCTAACTAATTACACCCCAGGAATCTCCTCCAAATCTACATCTTTTTTTTTTTTTTTTTTTTTTTNTTTTTTTTTAAATTTAAAATTGGCTGGGCGTGGTGGCTCATATCTGTAATCCCAGCACTTTGGGAGGTCAAGGCAGGTGGATCACGAGGTCAGGAGTTCAAGACCAGCCCGGCCAAGATGGTGAAACCCCATCTCTACTGAAAATACAAAAATTAGCTGGGCATGGCAGCAGAAACCTGTAATCCAGCTGCTTGGGAGGCTGAGTCAGGGAATTGCTTGACTCCGGGAGGTGGAGGTTGACTGCATTCCAGCCTGGCGATAAAGCAAGACTCCACCTCAAAAAAAGAAAAAAAAAAAACACCAAAAACCAAAAACAAACTAAAATTTATTTATTTTTTGTTCTTATGAATTTAGGGGGTACAAGTGCAGTTTTGTGGCATGGATGTATTGTATAGTGGTGAAGTCTGGGTTTTTAGTGTAGCCACGACCCCAATAGTGTACATTGAACCCATTTTCATCCCTCATCCCTTCCCACTGTCCCACCTTCTAAGTCTCCAACGTCTATTATTCCACTGTCAATGCCATGCTACGTCTGATTAAGATAATGAAATTTTGGACTTTCATACGTTATAATGTGTTGATACTTTGGAGAAACTTGGGAGAGAGTGAATGTATTTTTTCATGCAAAAGGGACATGAATCATTGGAGCCAGCAGTGGACTGTAGTGGACAGATTCGAAAGTGCTCCTCTCTGCAGTCCCTGCCTTTTGGTGCCCATGCTTTTGTGTAATTCCCTGTGGGGCACTTGTGACGTACTTCCAGAAATAGAATACAGCCAAGGGGAGGGATGTCATACCTATGATCATGCTGTTTAAGACTCTGCTTTGCTAGTCGATTTACTCTAGAGATTCATTGCTGAGTTGATGAAGTAAGCAGCCATGCTGGGAAAAGTAGGAGTGGTGAACTGCAGGTGGCCTCTAGGAGCTGAGAGCAGCCTTCAGTCAATAGAGAGCCCCAAGCTGGGGACCTCAGTCCTACAACAGCAAGAAATTAAATTCTGCCAACAATCTGAGTGAACTTGGGTTCACCATTCAAGCCTCAAGATAAAAATGCAGTCTTCTGGTTATAGATTTGTGAAACCCTGAGCTGAGGGCCCTGTTAAACCCCGCTTGAAATCCTGACACACAGAAACAGTGAGATAATCAATGCATATTATTTTAAGCCACTAAGTTTATAGTAATATATTTCACAGAAATAGGCAATACATACGTTTATTAATTCAAGGGAAAATTTATTTTTTATTTTTTTTTCTCTTGAGACAGAGTCTCTCTCTTTCTCCCAGGCTGGAGTGCAGTGGCACCGTTTTAGCTCACTGCCATCTCTGCCTCCTGGGTTCAAGCAATTCTCCTGTCTCAGCTTCCTGAGTAAGCTGGGATTACAGTCATGTGCCATCACATCTGGCTAATTTTTGTATTTTTAGTAGAGACGGGGTTTCACCATGTTGGCCAGGCTGGTCTCAAACTCCTGCCCTCAGGTGATCCATCTGCCTTGGTCTTCCAAAGTGTGGAGCATTTATTGTTAATCATATAAAAGTTTAACAATAAACATTCTGAGTTATTTGCTGGTGTCTTTTTTTTTTTAATTTCTACACTCTAAGCAATAGAGGCAATATGTCTTCGTCTCTGACCCTAGCCTTGAAGCTATTACTCAAATGAAATGCATTCTTGGATATGTCCCATAATTGTGGCATGGTTACTTCTCTGCCTCAATGAAGTGGCTTAACTTCTTCCTTTATTACTGAGATGATGCTAGTGCTGATAATGATAACATTAAACCAAATTTACTTTTTTCTCACCTGGCGCACTAAGATATTCACTTCCTCTGCTTTTTAACATGAATCTTGCAAAGGAACAGGTGTGTATGGTCTTTCATGATATAGAAAGATATCACATATTTGTTTCCAACTCTTTTATATGTTATTCAAATTATTTTTTGGTGATTAAATGGTCCAGGCCTTGTTGGTACCATTCTCTTGGAACATTGGTCCATATTTTCCCAGATGAAGGCACTTTTGTCACATTGCAAATGGTCAAGAGTTCCTACAGCCTGCAAATGAAGGATTTGCCCTACCATGTTCAACCCTCGATTTTTCTATTGACTGGGAGTGAATGGATGCAATATTCTTTGAGTCATCATTTTATTTCATGTTTGGTCATTATCCAAAGTAAAATGAGTGAAGGGAATTTGTGTCTTTCTAATTTAATAACAGCCTAAAATAGGCAAAATAATGACACTTGGCCCATCAATAACAAGGGCACAAACTTCCAAGGCTGGACACTTCTACTGAAGCAGCTAGAAGACCATTCTTTACAAGTACTCAACTCGTTATTTATTGGGACATTATATTCTTCATGTTTTCAAGTTTATTTAATTTTATTTCTAATGGCCTTTTCATCTAGTATTCAGTTTTTATAAGGTGGTTCTATTCCGTTCTTTTCCAACAAAGATATACAACCAGAAGCTGGGCCCAATTAACTTCAGACTTTTGGTTCCAGAGATTAGGAAAGATTATATCTCGGCCCTCAAGATATATGCCACTTTCCTCTAGTCAGAATACCCCCCAAATTAGGGTAGTTTGGTGAACATTATAATGTTTATTACCGTAATTATTTAATGCATGTAATTCCTTGTCCCAATGTTAGATTGCACAGTCTTTTCCTATTGACAGATGGGACCCAGTATGACACTTCTAGATCTTTAGAATAAGTTGATGTTAAAAAAAATTTTTTTTGAGACAAGGTCTTGCTCTGTCATCCATGCTGGAGTTCAGTGGTACGATCATAGCCCACTTAAGGCTTAATCTGGGCTCGAGCTATCCTTTTTGCCTCAGCTTCATGGGTAGCCAGGACTACAGGTGTGTGCCACCATGCCACGCTAGTTTTTAAAACTTTTAGTAGAGATAAGGTCTAATTATGTTGCTCAGGCTGGTCTCAAACTCCTGAGCTCAAGCGATCCTCCTACCTCAGCCTCTCAAGGTGCTGGGATTACAGGCATGAACCACTGCACCCAGCCAATCCAAATATTTTTATGGAACTTACAACTAATACTATTTTAAGATTTCCAAGATGAGGCTATTTACCAAACCTACTGTAATCAGTAACGTGTACAGGGTTAAGGCTAACGAAGCTGAAGCAGAGCAAGGGAGATACATATTTAATTAAATTAGCTCAACAGTTCTACTTCTTATTGAACAGAATATTTTTGCATGCCACACATGGATGTTGTAAGTTCCTTAACAGTTTATTTTTTCTTTTAAATGGCTGGAAATATACAAATAATACCATAATGCGATACTACATGAAGGAACAGTTTTGATCTGATAATGTTTACACCTAGTGAAGCAGGATATTTCCCTGATCCCTTTGCAGGACTTGTGAAGGGGTTGCTCTGTTTACTCAGCCCACAGCTTTCAACTCCTCATGGGAGAGAGCACGTGAGTAAATGAGGTGGGAACTGGAATACACAAGCATTGAAATCTGCTGGCTACTCTGGTGCCAGCAGGAGCGAACTCCATTCACTTCTGCCTGCTGCATTCCCCCGTCATGGGAGGGGGCATGCACTTGAATGGACACAGGAGCTGGGACAAGTGCTTTTGGGCATCTGTAGGGGCCAACTCTGTGCTAGCTTCTTGCAGTGTATCGGGGCCAGGGGTGCCTGTGACCTCTGAAGTCCCAGAGGGAGTGTTACAGTGCTCTTTTAGTTTTGCCACCCATGGATGGCTTAAGTGTTAACAGCTCAGTGGGCCCTCTGCCTTTTCACATGAGGAGGCTGCCTTCTACCAGTGAGGGCAAAGGGCAAGTGTGAGCCTTTTGCATCTACACCCATGCTTCTCAAGTTCTTGTCTGGTGTCCAGGAGAAATGAGGTCGCATGAATGAGTTGAAATATGGTAAATGCAGGGGATTTTATTGTCAGCGGAGGTGGCTCTTCGTGGGAAGGGGAGCTGAAAAGGGGATGGAGCAGAAAGGTAATCTTACCCTGAAGTCCACCCATCTCCGGCAAGATTCTTCTCTGAAGTTATGCCATCAGGCAGTCCCTCTGAAGTCAAGCTGCTTCTCTCCAAAGTCCAGATGCTTTTCCTCCTTCTGCCAGCTGAGCCATGGGGTTTTTATGGGCACAGGATGCAGGACGGTCTGGGCATAGTGAAGTTACATCTTCATCTATTATAGTAATGTCCATCAACAGAGTAGAAGTGTTAGAGAATTTTTATGGGCACAGGATGGGACAGGCTGGGCATAGTGAAGTTTTATCTTCATCTTGTATATTAATATTCTTCGATGGAGTAGAAGTATTAGAGAACTATGCTAGAAAAAAAATAGGGCCATGGATTGTTTTGGAAAAGGCAACATTCGGGTGGGAAAACAGAAATAAAATTTCTTGCTTTGGGTTTCAGTTTCAGGATTGAGAGTGGGATTTTGTTGGGAACCTGCCCTTTTTTTGCCTAGAATTTCTCCGCCTTCTCTCCTTATCACTAGTACCAATTCATCTCCTAGCATGTACTTACAAAGTGTGTAATATGATTTATTTTGAAACATTGATTTTTATTTTTTCTAAAGCAGGTTAGAGTAAGTTTCATTGTTCTTGTGGTTACTTTCTTCCCAACATAACACAAGTTTAAGGGCACAAACAAATTTTGCACAGTTTGACTCATAAAAGTACCCAAATGTTAATTGGCTGGCTTTTCTTAACTGCAGTTCTGTAAGTGAATGAAGCTCTATAGAAAATGAAGACAGTGGCTGTTTTCTTAATTATTCCAGGGAACATATCTGGTACCACTTTAGATGTATAGAAGCTGATGTATTACACATAATGGGTTTTTTAGGGCTGAATTCTCTCAGGAATGCTGGCGAGAGCTTATTGTAAGTCTGGGTATAGTATTGTTAGAGTATCCTCATGTTTTTGGAAGAATTGACTGTTTCTTTTAGAAGTCAGGTGTGTTAATATAATTCTATTGTAACTTAACCAAAATTTCTTATGTCACAAGATTTTTAACCTTTTGGGTAGTATCAGGGTAATCTGGGTATGACTCCAAAGCCAATTAGATCTAATGAGACTCTAAAGGGTCTGTTCTATTTTATATCTTTTGCATTACTCCCCTAGATGCCCCATCAGATTGCAATGTAATGTTTCAGTTACATGGAGCACCTGCATTGCCTGGGACTTCTATTATAAGACATGCTTACTGAATATTCTACCCAGTAAATAGAAATACTCAATTTACATTAGAGTATTGTTGAAAATATTCTAGTATTCTTTTTGATCGTGTTAATACACTAATTTCCCAGAGACTATCTAGAATGTCTTCAAAAACTCAGTTTTCATTAGCATTGATTAGCTTCTCTAGTTGATGTAATAGAATAGATTGATCTCTTTCCTGGTTGAGTGTGTTCTCTATGTCCCAGTGATTGCCTATAGATGCTGTTCAATACATAATTGAATATAATCAATACTTTGAAACCATGGCTCTTCTCCATATAGAACCCATGGCACGGGAGGCTGAAACTTATCAAATAGTCCATGATGGCTGAACTGTTAAAAGCTTCCACATATGCTGAAAGTAGCCTTTGCTTATCAGTGTAAGAAACCTTACATTCAGGTCCCAAAGTGCAGTAGATTGGGACAAGTTGGGCTTAGTGAAGTTATATCTACATCTTGTATAGTAATATCTTTCACCAGAGTAGAAGTGTTAGAGAACTATGCTCAAAAAACAAACAAACAAACAAACAAACAAACAAAAAAACATAACCAAAGGCTTCCTAGTTTTAAGAGATTTCTGGGTTTTAAATAAAAATTCCTTTGAATTCCCAGGCAAGATGGCTGGATAGGAACAGCTCCCATCTGCAGCTCCCAGCAAGACCAACGCAGAAGGCGGGTGATTTCTGCATTTCCAACTGAGGTACCTGGTTCGTCTCACTGGGACTGGTTGGTTAGACAGTGGGTGCAGCCCATGGAGGGTGAGCAGAAGCAGGATGGGGCATTGCCTCACCTGGGAAGTGCAATGGGTAAGAGAACTCCCTCCCCTAGCCAAGAGAAGCTGTGAGGGACTGTGCTATAAGAAACAGTGTGATTTGGCCCAGATACTATGCTTTTCCCATGGTCTTTACAACAAGCAGACCAGTAGATTCCCTCAAGTGTCTATGCCACCAGGGCCCTGGGTTTCAAGCACAAAACTGGGTGGCCATTTAAGCAGACACTGAGCTAGCTGCAGGAGTTATTTTTTCATACCCCACTGGTGCTTGGAATGTCAGTGAGACAGAACTGTTCATTCCCCTGGAAAGGTGGCTGAAGCCAGGGAGCTGAGTGGTCTTGCTCAGTGGATCCCACCCCCATGGAGCCTAGCAAGCCAAGATCCACTGACTTGAAATTCTCACTGCTAGCACATCAGTCTGAAGTTGACCTGGGATGCTCAAGCTTGGTGGGGGCAGGGGGTGTCCACCATTACCGAGTCTTGAGTAAGCAGTTTTGCACTCACAGTGTAAACAAAGCCACCAGGAAGTTCAGATTGGGCAGAACCCACCACAGCATGGCAAAGCCACTGTAGTCAGACTGTCTCTCTAGATTCCTCCTCTCTGGGCAGGGCATCTCTGAAGGAAAGACAGCAGCTCCATTTAGGGGCTTATAGATAAAACTCCCATCTCCCTGGGACAGAGCACCTGGAGGAAGTGTTGGCTGTGGGCGCAGCTTCTGCAGACTTAAATGTGCCTGCCTGCCAGCTCTGAAGACAGCAGTTATACTAAGGGGAAAACTGCCCCTTGGTATAACTGAGCTATACCAAGGGGCAGACTGCCTCCTCAAGTGGGTCCCTGACCCCTATTCCTCCTGATGGGAGACACCTCCCATTAGAGGTCAACAGACACCTCATACAAGAGAGCTCTGGCTGGCATCTGGTGGGTGCCTCTCTGGGATGAAGCTTCCAGAGGAAGGAGGAGGCAGCAATCTTTGCTGTTCTGCACACTCCACTGGTGATACCCAGACAAAGAGGATCTGGAGTAGACCTCCAGCAAACCTGCAGCAGAGGGGCTTGACTGTTAGAAGGGAAACTAACAAACAGAAAGCAATAGCATCAACATCAGGAAAAAGGACAACCATGCAAAAACCCCATCTGAAGGTCACCAACATCAAAGACCAAAGGTAGGTAAATCCATGAAGATAAGGAAAAACCAGCGCAAAAAGACTGAACATTTCAAAAACCAGAATGCCTCTTCTCCTTAAAAGTATCACATCTCCTCATCAGCAAGGGAACAAAACTGGATGGAGAATGAGTTTGATGAATTGACAGAAGTGGGCTTCAAGAGGCAGGTAATAACAAACTCCTTTGAGCTAAAGGAGTATGCTCTAACCCAGTGCAAGGAAGCTAAGAAAGTTGATATAAAGGTTAAGGGAGCTGGTAATTAGAATAACCAGTTTGGAGAAGAACATAAACGACCCAATGGAGCTGAAAAATACAACACGACAACTTTAATGAAATAAAGCATGAAGACAAGGTTAGAGAAAAAAGAATGAAAAGGAATGAACAAAGCCTCCAAGAAATATGGGACTATGTGAAAAGACCAAAACTATGTTTGACTGGTGTACCTAAAAGTGATGGGGAGAAAGGAACCAAGCTGGAAAACACACTTAAGGATATTATGCAGGAGAACTTCCCCATCCTAGCAAGACAGGCCAACATTCAAATTTAGAAAATACAGAGAACACCACAAAGATACTCCTCGAGAAGAGCAACCCAAAGAAACATAATCATCAGATTCACCAAGTTTGAAATGAAGGTAAAAAAATGTTAAGGGCCGCCAGGGAGAAAGGTTGAGTTATCCACAAAGGGAAGCCCATCAGACTAACAGCAGATCTCTCTGTAGAAACCCTACAAGCCAGAAGATAGTGGGGGGCAAATATTCAACATTCTTAAAGAAAAGAATTTTCGATGTAGAATTTCATATCCAGCCTAACTAAGCTTCATAAATGACCAAGAAATAAAATCCTTTACAGACAAGCAAATGCTGAGGGATTTTGTCACCACCAGACCTGCCTTAAAAGAGCTGCTGAAGGAAGCACTAAATATGGAAAGGAACAACTGGTACCAGCCACTGCAAAAACATACCAAAATGTGAAGATCTTCAACACTATAAAGAAATGGCATCAATGAATGGGCAAAATAACTAGCTAGCATCATAATGACAGGATCAAATTCATACCATATTAGCCTTAAATGTAAATGGGCTAAATGCCCCAATTAAAAGTACAGACTGGCAGATTGCATAGAGTCAAGACCCATCAGTGTGCTGTATTCAGGAGACCCATCTCATGTGCGAAGACACACATAGGCTCAAAATTAAGGGATGGTGGAGTATTTATCAAGAAAATGGAAAGCAAAAAGAAAGCAGGGGTTGCAATCCTAGTCTCTGATAAAACAAACTTTAAACCAACCAAGATCAAAAAAAGACAAAGAAGGGTATTACATAATGGTAAATAAATCAATTCAAGAAGAAGAGCTAACTATCCTAAACATATAGACACCCAATACAGGAGCACCCAGATACATAAAGCAAGTTCTTAGAGACCTACAAAGAGACTTAGAGTCCCACACAATAATAGTGGGAGATTTTAACACCCTACTGTCAATATTGGACAGATCAATGAGACAGAAAATTAACAAGGATATTCAAAACTTGAACTCAACTCTGGACCAAGCAGACCTAATAGACATCTGCAGAACTCTCCACCCCAAATCAACAGAATATACATTCTCAGTACCACATAGCACTTATTCTAAAATTGACCACATAATTGGAAATTAAACACTTCTCAGCAAATGCAAAATATTGGAAATCTTAACAGTCTCTCAGACCACAGTGCAATCAAATTGGAACTCAGGATTAAGAAACTCACTCAAAACCACACAACTACACGGAAACTGAACAACCTGGTACTGAGTGACTACTGGGAAAATAACAGAATTAAGACAAAATAAATAAGTTCTTTGAAACCAATGAGAACAAAGACACAATGTACCAGAATCTTTGGGACACAGCTAAAGCAGTGTTTAGAGGGAATTGTATAGCACTAAATGCACACAGGAGAAAGGGGGAAAGATCTAAAATGAACACCCTAAAATCACAATTAAAATAACTAGAGAAGCAAGAGAAAACAAATTCAAAAGCTATCAGAAACCAAGAAATAACTAAGATCAAAGCAGAACTAAAGGAGATAGAGACACAAATACCACTTCAAGAAATCAATGAATCCAGGAGCTGGTGTTTTGAAAAGATTAACAAAATAGACTGCTAGCCAGACTAATAAAGAAGAAAAGAGAGAAGAATCAAATAGACACAAAAAAATTATAAAGGGGATATCACCACTGATCTGACAGAAATACAAATTATCATCAGAGAATACTATTAACACTTCTAAACAAATAAACTAGAAAATCTAGAAAGAAATGGATAACTTTCTGGACATATACACCCTACCAAGAAAAAGTTGAATCCCTGAATAGAACGATAACAAGTGTTGAAATTGAGACAGTAATTAATAGCTTACCAACTAAAAATAGCCCAGGACCAAATGGATTCACAGCCAAATTCTATAAAGAGGGGCTGGTACCATTCCTTCTAAATCTATTCCAAACAATAGAAAAGTAGGGACTCCTCTTGAACTCATTTTATGAGGCCAGCATCATTCTGATACCAAAACCTGGCAGACACAACAAAAATAGAAAATTTCATGCCAATATCTCTGAGGAACGTTGATGTGAAAATCCTCCATAAAATATTGGCATACTAAATCCAGCAGCACATTAAAAAGCTTATCCACCACCATCAAGTCAGCTTTATTTCTGGGATGCAAGGCTGGTTCAACATAGGCAAATCAATACATGTAATCCATCACATAAGCAGAACCAATGATGAAAACCTCATGATTATCTCAGTAGATACAGAAAAGGCCTTCGAGAAAATTCAACACCTCTTCATGCTAAAAACATTCAATAAACTAGGTATTGATGGAGCGTATCTCAAAATAATGAGCTATTTATGACAAACCCACAGCCAGTATCATACTGAATGAGCAAAAGCTGGAAGCATTCCCTTTGAAAACCAGCACAAAACAAGGATGCCTTTTCTCACCACTCCTATTCAGCATAGTATTGGAAGTTGTGGCCAGAGAAATCAGGCAAGGAAAAGAAATAAAGTGTATTCAAATAGGAAGAGAGGAAGTCAAATTATCTCCGTTTGCAGATGGCATGACTGTATATTTAGAAAACTCCATCGTCTCAGCCCCAAAACTCCTTAAGCTGATAAGCAACTTCAGCAAAGTCTCAGGATACAAAATCGATGTGCAAAAAATCACAAACATCACCAGGCGCAGTAGCTCACACCTGTAATCCTAGAACTTTGGGAGGCTGAGGCAGGCAGATCACGAGGTCAGGAGATTGAGATCATCCTGGCTAGCACAGTGAAACCCTATGTATACTAAAAACACAAAAAATTAGCCAGGTGTGGTGGCATGCACCTGTAGTCCCAGCTAATCGACAGGCTGAGGCAGGAGAATTGCTTGAACCGGGAGGTAGAGATTGCAGTGAGCCGAGATTGTGGCACCGTACTCTAGCTTCGGTGACAGAGTGAGACTCCATCACAAAAAAAAAAAAAAAAAAGAAAGAAAAATCATAAGCATTCCTATACACCAATCACAGACAAACAGAGAGATATTTAAATATTTCTTTTAACATATCTGGCCCTCGGAAACAATATCTGTCCTTCTTTTATCAACAGAATCTTCCCCAACATGGTTAAAATAAAATAAAATAAAAAACCCTTGGAACCATGTATTTCCTTTTACTATTTTAACCAACTAAGTTTTTCCCCAATGAACCGTTACTCTCTGTTCCAATTCAGTAAATAAGTCAGCTCTGCTACTTTCTCTCCAGTGTTTTAATGAAGAAGGACCCAGGACTTAGCATTGGGAGAAACACCTAATGTAGATGACAGGTTAATGGATGCATCAAACCACCACGGCACATGTATGCCTATATAACAAACCCACACGTTCTCCACATGTATCCCAGGACTTAAAGGATAATTAAAAAATGAAAACAAAAAAATGTAAAGTTCCTTTGTCTCTTTTTGGCAAAATACTTAGTATTTCCAAGTTGCTCAGCCTATAAATCTCCTTTTACATTTTGGCTAATCATTCTCTGTTACATCAGATCTCTCCATGGTGGTGAATATGGCCAACTATTTCTGAGACTCGGTGTTACCTCATCTTGTTCACCATGGGGCCTGAGTTATGAGATGTGGTATCATGAAAGGAGCAATTACTGAGAAGGTAAATAGTTTTTTGAGTAAGACTCTACTTCCAATCATTTTGTTTGCCCTGAAGCTGGGATTTGGGTGGTTATAACTTATACTGTTTGAAATAATGGTCTTGGAGATGTATTAGAGTGAAAAGTGCAGAGGTCAAGGATAGTGTTTCTTAGAAGCAATGTACCTTTGGAATCAGTAAGGATGTCCTTCCAAGGACTGGTCTCCAGCAGGGCAGCACAATCTGTGATGGCTTCCCATCTCTTTGGAGATGAACTTACTCTCTATTGATGGTACTGTTTCTATTTCACAACGGAAATGTCATTTGCTCATTCCTCTTTGAGAGTAATGAGGTTTCAGATATAATCCAATTCATGGTGGTAGCAAAGGACTTGATATTCTCTTTATGAATTGCTGTTTTAACCATGGAACAGTAAGTGGCTGACAATTGACTTTCAAAATGAGAACACTATTTGGCAGACTTGACAGCTTTGTCATTTGATTAGGGACCTGCCGATGGTTCCACATCAAGGGCAGAGAGGTCAGAAAGTTGCTTGTGCAAGCTTTAAGGCATTTTGTTGTTCAAGATTCTGAGTAATCGAATGATGAGCCTACAGCCTAACAACCTGATATATCAATATCCACACATGACACTAGATTTCTTTGCCTTCTATTTGGTAATGTGGATCTCAAGGATAAAATTTTTGTCTCACTCAGTGCATAATTTGTGTGCTCCAAATAATGCTACTCTCACAAAAGTTATTGTCTGGTGAAGGGCCCTTGAATTTGTTTCCTGTTAAATTGTTCTAGCATTTTTAGTCATCAAACTAATGAGGAAAGACAGAGATTCAGTTATAATTATGTCTGACTGCTGATTAATATGATATTTATAAAAGGAATGAAATTTCTCCTTGAATTAGGGCAAGGCTCCTGTTTAAATTTTACCTTATTAGATTATAACAGAGTGTTACAGAGTTTATCCCTGTAGCAGTACAATAAAGGAATAATTCTTTAACATCTATCCCTATTATATGATTTAAAGTACTTCTAATGAAACTTGGTACTATTTCATATTTACAATTGTGGTAATACTGGGCTGCTCTAGAGATTCTCTTTCAGCATGCCAATTGTTAGGCTCCTACTCTTTAATTTTTTAAGAAGGTTCTTACCTTCCCTAAAATAGCAATGAATTCCTTGCAATTACACATTCATAGTATGGAAATGCCACCCCAGGAAAATTTCTTTGGCTCTCTATGTCCAGCAATTTTCATAACCCAGCAACTTCAGCTGTTTTTTCTCTATGTCCTTAAATAGTCTAAAGAATTTCTCTCCTTGTAGTCAGGCTTCCTAGAATTGATGTTATCTTTGATCCTGTATCTGAAATTTCCTGATATTCTTGAATATTGTCCTTCATTCAAAGCAGGTCACAAGGTGTAGGGTCTCCCTAGACAGAACTGATGTTTAATGGACCTGCATGTTAAGGACTTTCGGATAATTTGTCCTTCCCTTTGGGAGACTGGGCTTGATTCCCCAGACTTTAAGGCCGTTTCTTAAATTCAGAGAGATCAGAAAAAAAATCAAAGAAAATGCTTTAGATGCTGTCTTTGTTTTTCTTGTTTGGGGAGGAATTTATCCTTAAGATTTAAGAAGTCCTTGTCTCAGTGTTCCCTCTCTTGGCTCCACTCCCAGTGATTTTGAAGTGGCTTGTTACTATCCGTGTGGAGGATTTGCCAAGGTTGTTGTTGCCATGGCTGCAGTGCCTGCAAGTTTAGCTGATTCTTGTGTCCTATTGATCTCCTCTGAATTTTAGCAACTTGCCAGTGTTCCTTTTATGAATTTGTGGTCATATTAGCCCCAAATCTAACGACCCCTTTGTCTTAGGCCGCAGGGAAATTATTGTGCAGACAGTGCATCAAATCCAAATCCAAATATTTCCATTTAGCCACTTTTGCAGCAATTTCTCAAGAAATTCATGCTTTCATTAAAAGCTTTGGGGAGGTGGAAATGTATTCCTCTGGGAGCAGACTTCAGATGCAAATTTCTAAAGGTGATAATCAGGTCATTGGGTTCACCTATCCTGCTGATCAGGACAGTAGGTATTTGAGGTTCCTCCTTTCAAATCTCCTTGATCCTTTGTTTACATGTTTTTTGTTTTCCCGGCCAGGATTGCGCCACTATTCTTTGCAAATCAGCTTGTGTTGGTCTCCATGCTTTCCCCACCTGTCAAACAAAGCATTCATTTAATTGGGATATCCACTTTCCTCTCTCACATATTGGATTCACTCCTTTTCTATTGTGCTAAAATATATGTAGCATAATATTTACCATTTCAACAATTTTTAAGTGTACAGTTGTATTAGTCCATTTTCACTCTGCTAATAAAGACATACCCAAGACTGGGAAATTTACAAAAGAAAGAAGTTTAATAGACTCACAGTTCTATATGGCTGAGGAGGCCTCACAATCATGGTGGAAGGTGAAAGGCATGTCTTACATGGTGGCAGACAAGAGAAGAGAACTTGTGCAGGGAACCTCCCCTTTATAAAACCATCATATCTCGTGAGACTTACTCACTATCATGAGAATAGCACAAGAAAAACCCACCCCCATGATTCAGTGACCTCCCACCAGTTCTCTCCCACAACATGGAAATGTGGAGCTACAATTCAAGGGACTCGGGTGGGGACACAGCCAAACCATATCAACAGTTCTGTGGCATTAAGTGCACTCACATTGTTTTGCAACCATCATCACCATCCATTTCCAGAATGTTTTCATCTTCCTCTATTCTCATTAGTTACTGAAACTCTTTACCTATTAGTTACTAACTCCCCATTTCCTTCTCTCCCTAGCCCCTGGTAAACATCATGCTATGAATTTGGCTACTCTAGGAAACTCATATAAATAGAACCATACAATATTTGTCCTTTTGTGACTGGCTTATTTTATTTAGCATTATGTTTTTAAAGGTCATCCATGTTGTGACATGTGTCCGAATTTCATCCCTTGTTAAGGATGAACGATATTTCATTGTATTTATACAGCACATTGTTTATCTGTGCACCTGTTGATGGTCATGTGGGTTATTTCAACTGTTTAGCTATTGTGCAAAGTTGCCATGAACACGAATATACAAATATGTGTTCAAGTCTCTGTTTACATTTTGTTCGCTACCCCTTCTTTAAAAATATTCAACATTCTTTTTTTAAAAAAATTTTAAGTTACAATCTACATAGAGTAACTCAAAGATTTTAAGTGTAGTATTTTATGACTTTTGAAAAATATATACACCTGTGTAACCACCTCCACACTCACCATATAGAATATTTATAGCAAGCCACAGTGTTTCCCCTTGTCTAATTGTGAGTCATCCATTTTGTTCACCCCAACCTTGACCCACAGCCAGAGGAAACCACTGACCTACTTATTGTCATTACAGATTAGCTTTTACTTTCTAAAATTTAGTGCAGATGGAATCATTCACTATGAGCTCTTATTGTTTCTGAGATTCAACCATATCGTTGCATGTATCAGAGGCATCATTCTCTTTATTGCTGAGTTCTGTTCCATTGTAGGGATATACCACAATTTGTTTTTCCATTCGACCATTGATGGACATTTGGTTGTTTCCAGTTTAGGTCTATTATGAATGAAACTGTTATGAACATATGTTTTCAATTCTCTTGGATAAATTTCTTGGAGTAAAATTGCTGAGTTGTATTAATAATGAACTCCCAGCTGGTTTTCCAAAGCAATTGTTCTATTTTACATTTAAAATAATATTGTTTAAGAGTTCTAGTTGTCTGACATCCTCATCAATGCTTTGTATGAACTGTCTTTTTAGTTTTAGAAATTCTAGTATCTCGTGTAGTTTTAATTTGCAGATAATTTTCATTTAAAATGCATTTTAATTTAATTAATTACATTCCTTAGTGACTAATAGTGTTGAACATATTTTCATGAGCTTGTATTTGCCATCTGTACATCTTCTTTGGTAAAGCAACAGTTCTGTTTTGCCCATGTTTATTGGGCTATTTATTTTATCATTGAGTTCTGAGAATTATTTATGTATTCAAAGACTTTTTTGAATATAGATTTTAAAAATATTTTCTCCCAGTCTGTGGCTTATTTTTTAAAAAATTGACAGTGTCTTTCACTGAGCAGAAGTTAAAATTAGATGAATTCTAATTTATTGATTTTTTTTTTGCTCATGCTGTTTGTTTTGTATTTAAGAAATCTTTGTTAAACCCAAAGTCACTACGAATTTCTTCTATGTTTTCTTCTTGAAGTTTTTCTAGTTTTAACTCGTACTCTTAGATCATGTTCCATTTTGAGATAATTTTTACCTGTGAAATTTTTAGGATTTAAAAATATATAATGTACATTTTCTATACATATCAGCTAAGGATATTTGAAATTTTATATACACGCCACTTCAATTATCATAGTGCTAAAAGTATGAACCTAGGAGTAATTTTAAAACATATACTAGAAATGCCTGTACAGAGTTGTGAAAATGTCCTGAGCTATACTCTGTGGTCTCCTGTGGCTCATTCTCTGCCCTGAGTCTCATTCAGAAAAAATAATCCAAGTTGGGTCCTTTTACACTCATTATTATTATTACTTTTTGAGATGGATTCTTGTTCTCTTGCCCAGGCTGGAGAGCAGTGGCACAATCTTGGATCACTGCAACCTCCACTTCCTGGGTTCAGGTGATTCTCCTGTTTCAGCCTCCCAAGTAGCTGGGACTACAAGTGTCTGCCACCACGCTCGGCTAATTTTTGTATTTTCAGTAGACATGGGGTTTCACCATGTTGGCCAGGCTAGTCTTGAACACCCGATCTTAGGTGATCCACCTGCCTTGGCCTCCCAAAGTGCTGGGATTACAGGCATGAGCCACTGTGCCTGGCTGGGTTCTTTTACACTCTGAGATAATAAAGAGTAGACAATGTTTATTAAGCAATGCTCTTGGGATCCACAATTGTGGAAGCAAAGGCAAAAACATAAGATGGGACAGAAGAAGTTGATTTGTGATCCAGACATGACATCAAGCTTGATAATCTGGACAATGAGCTCTTGAACTAAAATGGCTCTAACTCCCTGAACTGAATTGGCTGAAAACTTTTACACATGCTTGCATCCATTGCTGGATGTGAGTCACCCCAAAAAGTGCAGGCAGTTCCTGAAGGGGCTGACATCACTTGGAGAGTTGGGCCAGTAAACTCTTGCAGAGGAAAGTAGGTAGCACGTCTCCATGTCCATTATAGTCTACTCCTTGTTGCTCAGATCCACATTCTTATAAATATTTAGAAAGCATTCTTCCAGGGTTCAAGTAGGCTTCTTTTCTGGGGGAAACTTAGAAGAGGAGGAGTGGTAGGACAAATGTTAATCGTTGGTAAACCTGGTCTGAGAGCCGTAAATGACACTCGTTGCCTCCCCGTAGCATGACCCAATCTACACTAGTCCTCTCTCTTAGCCCTCTGCTGCTCTGGGTGACTTTCAGGGGTGAGCATCAGACTCTAACATTGAGGACTTTAAGTCCCTTGTCACTGGGGTTGTTTAATTTGTCTATTTGCTTTCACAATTTTCAGGGAATCTTTAAGGATGCCCACACCTGGGTTCTGCATGTATTTGTCCATATTCCAATGATATAATAGCAGCCCATTCCTTCCTTATGATCAAGACTTAGTGCCTCTGTCAAGATGACCATTTCCTCTTCTTTGTTTCTGGTTCCTGGACACAAGGAAAATGAAGTGCTAAGAGCAGCTGTAGTTACAGCTTAATGGGACTTTTGCTGTGTCCACTAGAAGAAGTATTCTCCTTTGGGGACCAGGACCTTCAATGCTGTAGGATTGAAGGGGCAGATGTATAAATTCCACAAGTGATACTTAGAGTGATGCAAATATGGATATGTCTCCCGGCATTTCTCAATTCCTTCTTACTGGGGACACTGCACAACATAAAAATCTTTGAACCATGGTATATGCTGCCTTCTGGAGGATGTTGCATCACTTTTGTGAAGTATCACTTCTGAGCTGGTATTTCCATGATCCTGTCACCAGGTTAAACATTCTATCAGGATGGCAGCTTCTAGATGGATTAGAACTTGTTATAACTGATGCATTCCTCTGTTATGGGCCTGCTCCCATATCTGTTCTGCTGTTTGTGAGACCCTGTGCAGATGGAATAGGCACTCTGTGGACAAGAAAGGCAAATCCATATCCAGAAGGTCTATTCCTTCCACGATTGATCAGAATAAAAACAAATTTTTAGGATGGAAGGGACCCAGTGTAGACAACTTGCGATCAAGTGGCTAGATAGTGTTCTTGAGGAATGTTCACACATCATGGACTTAGCACTGCTTTTTGTTGCTAGCACATTGGACATTTAGAGGTAACAATAGTTAGATTCATCAGGAAAATGAGCAGCCCATGCTGCTGTGCTGATGTCTAACCTCTGTCTCTATCACCATGACCACTTTTTAATGCATCTATTGTTCCAGCACTGAGATGGCCAAAGTCAGGCTGGCTAACGTCAACTGGCTGAGGCATTTTATCTGCTTCATTGTTAAGTGCCTCTTCCATGGTGGGAGCTCTTGGATTGGTGTTAACCTTTAATATGAAGATTTTCCCACTTTATGCCCATTCCTGTTTATCCATATATATAGTAATGCTTGGTATCCATGGAAGATTTGTTCCAGGACCCCCACAGATACCAAAATCTGTGGATGCTCAAGTCTCTTTTATAAAATGGCATAATATTTGCATTTTTTTTCTAGGATTTTGACCAGCTAGCCATTCCATTCGCCACTACCCGGGAGTCCTTATACATTCTAATCTCAGACTAATTCTTTTATTACACAAAGTGGATGGCAGATGTACTGCCCCAAACTCTGCAAATTGAAATAATTATCTCTGAGTTAGGCTGTAGTGCCTTGCATCCATATACTGAGCTGACTTGCCTGTAAAGCAGTCTTGGTTGCTTTGATCATCTATCTGTTAGTTCTCAGGGATTTCCCTTCTGGACCATGGGAGTGAGATGAGGAAGAGGTGTTGGCGCAATGGTGGTGCATGACTTGTGGTCTGAGCCTAGCTGAGCTGGTAGATATGACAGGATCAAGCTCAAGATGGGAAATTCTAGCCACATGGTCACATGGTGTCTCACAGTCTGGCTGTCAGTTTGTATGATGGCTCAGTAACATGCCACAAGTTGCATTTCAAAAGATGTACATTCTCCATTGCAAGCTATGTGTCTTTGCTCTAGTATCCCAGGAACCTGTGTTGTGATTTTCCCAGTGGGGGCTTCCCATCAATTCCACTAGTGTCTTTCCCCACCATTGTAATATAAGAAGATCTGATGGCTCAAGTGGTAGGGCACAGCTTGATCCTGACAAACAGTCCTGAAATCTCTTTGGTTTGATTGTATTTTAACTCTGTTACTTTTTAAGCACCATCTCCAAGGGCTGTGAATAAGGATCTGAGCAAAGTGCCTTCCCAGGGCAGAAGCTTTAGCTGACCTAAAGTCAAGTGAGACACCTGACATGGATTCTGAGAAGGGCTCTGTTTACTCTGTGGTCTCTGGAGGATACTGTCTGCTGTCCTTAATAGATTAGAAATGCTTATGTCCATAATGGACATCTGGTGGTGGCGGTAGGGGTGGTGGTAGGGCATGTGTATATATGTTTACTAGAATTGGAGTGGAGAGGGAAACATAGATGAAGAGTATAGAGGGATGGTGAAAGTACTTCAAACTCACTTCTTTTTAAAGCTAAGAAGTGGTCATGAGTTACTGTTTTGTATTTCCACCCCTCAGAGACGCAAAAATGACCCCAGGTCTCCTACTACACCAGTTTGATACACTAAACACTGATAAATCCAAAGTAAAAAAAAATATGGTAAAACATGGGAATAATATATACTGTTACTTTTCCTTGTGAGAAATGAAAAATATGTACTATTTATTCTAAAATCACAAATATTAGAAATTTTATTGCTTGAAGATATCTTAGCTATCATCTCATTCAATCTCTTCATTTTACGAATGAGGAAAATCTTTCATTGACTCTTCAATAAAACCATGAAACAGTTTGTTTATAAGTTAGTAAGTATATCCTTATGCTTTTATAGGGTTCTTTTATGATTTTGGCTAGCAGTGATGAAATTAGCATGTTTTGATCTCTGTGCAAGTTGTTCAGAAAGAACTTAAAAGAAGTATTTAGGAAAATCCAAGTGCTGAAACATTTAAGATATGCTTTGTGGTCTCAATTTTGTGTGATTGTCAGCCAGGAAGTTTTCTGATTAAGACGGCTTGCCAATTCCCTGCCAAATACATTATTTATTACACTAATGGGGATTTCCGATTTGGGATGTTAAAGATAAAAATATTACTGATACCATTTCCCATAAAATAATTGATATAGGCCAATTGATACATTCTAATAGATTAAAATCAAGAAAAAGATAGAGGCCCATAAAGTCATATTGGTATTTTATTGGCATATACTTATTCAAATATGGCAGATTTAGTTATATTAAAGACTTCTAACTCATTATTGACAGTGAAACTTGAAGCTGAATGTAATTGAATTTATTTTTTTCTTATATCTATTTTTTAGTAAGAATGAGATAATTTTAGCAAGGACTGAATTTTATTTGATTAAAGTGGCAGTTATAATACCACAATGATGTATATGAAATATTTATTTCATGAGTTCCCCAAATTTATAGAGTGACTTCTGCATCTTCATGTGTTTCTGTGTATGTATATGTATATGTGTATATGTCTCTGTGTATGTGTGTGTGTGTGTGTGTGTGTGCGTGTGCATGTGGGTATGTGTATGTGTATGTGTGCTTATAGTGATACCTCCAAAGGGAGATGGATTTTAAGCATCTAGTAAAGCATATATACATGTAGGTAATTAAACTAACAAATACTCTAAATTACACCTGGTTTTAACCAGATGGCAAAAACAATTTTTTTTAAGAGACAGTATCATCCTCTCACACAAGCTGGAGAGCAATGGCAAGATGATAGCTTACTGCAGGCTTGGATCTCCTGGGTTCATGCAATCCTCCCACCTCGGTCTACTGAGTAGGGAATAGCTGAAACTACAGGCACACGCCATCATGCTAACTTTTAAAAATGTTTTTGTAGAAATGGGGTCTCTGATTTGTTGCCTAGGCTGATCTTGAAGTCCTGGCTTTAAGCCAGGGTTGTCCAATCTTTTGGCTTCCCCGGGCCACTTTGAAAGAAGAATTGTCTTGGGCCTCACATAAAATATACTAATGACAGCTGATGAGCTAAAAAAAAGAAAATCGCAAAAAAACCTCATAATGTTTTAAGAAAGTTTACGAATTTGTGTTGGGCTGCATTCAAAGCTGTCCTGGGCTGCATGCAGCATGTGGGCTGTGGGTTGCTTAGAGTGATCCTCTCGCCTTGTTTTCCCAAAGTGCTGGGATTACATGCATGTGCCACAGGCACTTGGCTGAAAAAGTTTTGAATAATTACACATTTGTAATTTATATGTAAAATTAAAATAAATTTTAAAATTCTAGCTTGTGGTCAGTGCTATGAAAAAAAAAAGAACAAGACTGTAAGAAAGATCACAGAAGCATCTCCTTTAGTTGAGGCAATCAGAAAAGATCTTTATGAAGGATGAATAGGAGTTCAAAACAGAGTCCATGCAATTTGGATGTGGGAGGCAGGCTGTGTATAGACAGCAATCTAGAGAATAGCATGATAAAGGTCTTGCAGTTGGAAAAGAGTGTGACATGTTCCAGAAACTAAAAGGCCAGGATGGCTAAGTAGTTAATGGGGCCAGCATAACATGAAATGAAATTGAAGAAATTGACATGGACGGGCCATATCATGACAGCCCCTATGGGCCACAGTGAGTTATTTGAGTCTCTTTTTAGTGGAATGGAAGGTCATAGAAGAATTTTAAGCAGGAAAGTGACACCATTTCATCTATATCTTTAAAAGACCACATTGGGGTGGAATCTGTGTCTCATACCTGTAAACCCAGCACTCAGGGAGACTGAAACAGGAGGATTGCGTGAGCCCATGAGTTCAAAAACAGCCTGGGAAATATAGCAAAACCCTATCCCTATTAAAAAATAATACAAGTTAGCTAGTCATGGTGGTGCATGCCTCTAGTCCCAGCTACTTGGGAGGCTATGGCAGGAGGACCCATTGAACTCAGAAGTTTCAGGTTGCACTGAGCAGAGATCATGCCACTGTATTCCAGCCTGGGCAACAGAGCCAGGCCCTATCTCAAAAAACCAACAAACAAACAAACCAAAAAACAACCCACATTGGCTGCAAAATAAACATTGGATTGGATTGAGGTAAAAGTGGAAGAAAACAGATATTGTTTGGAGAAAATTGCATTAGTCTAGGTGAAAGAGTTCGAACAGTTTGGACTGGCATGCTGGCAATGAACAGGGACAATAATGGATGGACTTGCGGTATTCTGAAGATAAAATTGTGGATCTTAGTAATATATTGAATGTTGGGATAAGAGAGAGCTATATCAAGATATGCCCAGATTTTTGGCTTGAGTAAATAGATTGTGTGTGTGTGTGTGAGAGAGAGAGAGAGAGAGAAAGAGAGAGAGAGAAAGAGAGATAGAGAGATGGAGAAGAGAGGGAGTCTCATTTATTAAAATAATATAAGACTGAAGGATAGACAATTGGGGAGAAAATAAAAAGTTCAGTTTTGGAAATGTTCATTTTGTTATGCAAGTGAGATGATCAAGTGACTAGGTCAAATAAGAATTGAACATGTATGAGTCTGGAAACGTAAGCTAGAGATAGAATTTTAAAGTTATTGGCATATAGATGCTAGGGAGAAAAAAATGAAAGTTCTGAGTCACATTAGGTCAGACGGAAAAGAAAGATTATTTAAGGAAAGGGAAGGAGATGCTAGATAAGAAGAAAATCAGGAGAGTTTTACATCATATAGATCAAAAGAGTATTTCTAGGAGTGAGTAATCAATTGTGTTGTGTGCTACTGGAAGGTCAGAGAAGATGAGGGCTAAAAAACTATTAATCACGTTTGGCAATATGGGAGTCAATGGGGACTTCAAGAATAAGAGGTACAGTTGTCATTTTGAAGTGAGTTGATGAGCAGGGGGAGAAAAGATGTAAGACAAGTGGGGTGAACACTTTGCCTTGTTACCTGCAGTATTTCCCCAATGCTAATAGAACACCTATTCTTTCAGTGATATTAGGGTGTTCAGATTCCTTAAGGAAGTTTGTGCATCTTCCAAATTGCAGGGAGTGAATTGGTATTGTCCAAATCAATCATAGTAGTTTCATTCATCTTACTATATGATTGGCGTATCCATGAGCACATTACACAATCTGGCCAATATCTTCCTCCCAGTCTTAACATAGGATAACACCAACATTCTAATAAAATATCATCATATTTAACAAAACAGCTTTAATTTGGGAGTGTAATTTAAAAACTTCAGTATTGCTCATAATCAATTACTCTACCCTGAAAAATCTTTAACTATCTAACATAGAAACAATTATAATTATTATACATTTTTTCTTTCTTGCTATATTCCAGACATGGTACAATGTGCTCTATGTATACAATATTTCAGCCAAACCCCCAACAACCTTGTGAAGCAACATTACTCCTATTTTTCAATCAAGTTATTTAAGACGTAGAGAAATTAAGTAAAATACTCAAGGTGATAATCAGGTAAATGGGAGAAGCCATTGGTGACTTACTCAACCCATCAGAGATTACTGATGCCCTACAAAACAAAATACACTTTCTATTGCATCTATTAAGGGGATGTTTTATCCTTGTGCTCATCTACGCTTGCCTGTTTTCTTCCTTGCTCAGACTTGCCCTTTTGATTCTATTGGCTTTCAGCCAACTATTACACATGAAGATTAAATATGCTTTTACCAGGCAGAGCCTACTGTAATGATAAGCTTTCTCTGAAGATATAGGAGAGGAGGTTGGTCTATTTAAGAACTGATCATAATAAGAAGCATAAATAAATAATTTAGTTACCGTGCAAATTTATATTAGACTAAAGGAAAGAAGTGAATATTATAAAGTGAAATCAAAGAAATATCATACAGAATTATACAACACTGACAAAATTGAATTTTGGTAGAATATTTAAATTTTCTTTTGCAAAGTATGCAAATACATAGTGTTTTAAAAATGAAGAGTAGTTAATTAATGCAAAGTGTACTCTGCTAGGAATCAGATAACCACACTTTTATTTAAGTGTTCCAAGTATACTAGTATTCTGAGACCTAAGTAGGGCTCATAAATATTTTGACTCTGTTTCCTCATCTGTAAAATGGACATAAAATTGCCTTATTTTCAAGACTGAAGTTCAAATGAAACAATATAAAACAAAGTGTCCTGGTCATAGTAAAGCATTCATATAACAGTCGGTTATTTAATGTCTACTTTGTTTTAGGTACTGTAGTAACCTAACCTGTAGTTTACTATAGATAGTGAAACAAATATAACAAATACATAAGTGTTATGTAAATAGATGGTAAGTGTTGTAGTGAAAATGTGCAAAGTTTTATAGAATACAGGATGGTAGATGGGGTGAGAATGAGGCTGAAATAGTAAATTGGGCAGATAATATAAAAGGCATGAATGATTTGGGCTGTTATTCATTACAATGTTCTTATTGAAAATTTCTTAGTATAGGAATAATATAAGATATATGAATGTAATAAAGATGACAGCTTTTGGACAAATTCAAAGGGGAAGTGTGAGAGTTACAGAAATCAGTTAGTTTGCTATTTCCAAAACCCAGAATAGACTTGGCGAGGCTAAAGTAGGCTTGTCAACATAGATAGGAAGGGATAATATCTCTGTTAGCTTTTGCTGCTTAGCAAACCACCCCAAACTGAGGGGCTGCAGTAAAGAATGATTTATTATTTCTCATGAATCTATAGGTTGGCTAGATGATTCTACCACTGTTTTTTCTTGGGCTCATTCCTGTGGTTGCATTCATATTATGGCTGGAAAGCCTGCATGGTTTAAGATGGATTTACTCATGTATCTGGCTGTTGGTACTAACTGTGGTCTAAGGCATCTCTTCTCTCTTTTATCTGGCCTTTCCTCCTGGAAGCTAGACTAACTTCCTTTCATCATGGTGGTCTCACAGCAGTTTCAAGAGGACAAGCAGCAAGGTCCATGTGCTTATCAGAACTCTTGGCCCACTTTTTGATGGGATTCTTTTTTCTATCTGATTTATTTGAGTCCATTGTAGATTCTGGATATCAGTCCTTTGTCAGATGTATAGATTGTGAATATTTTCTCCCACTCTTTGTGTTGTCTGTTTACTCTGCTGAGTGTTCCTTTTGCTGTACAAGAGCTCTTAAGTTTAATTAGTTTAACTATTTATCCTTATTTTGTTGTATTTGCTTTTGGGTTCTTGGTCATGAAATCCTTGCCTAAGCCAATGTCTAGAAGGGTTTTTCCAATGTTGTCACCTGAAGATATTTTTTAATTCAAGGAAAAAATGTCAAGTGATGAATAGCTTTTCTGATATAAATTCATAACTGAGTATTTCATAATGAGATAGAAAGTTTATAGCCATTGAGACAACAGGAAAGGTCATTTGAAAATTAACACGGATCACAATATCTCTCTGAATTGTATACAGTGATAGCATAAAACTATTCCTGAATCTGACTGAACAGTGTTAATAGAAAATCCAAAGGAACAGTTAATGTCACTGAATAGCTGTTGAGTGAGGGGTGGAAAGCTAATTAAAAATTTTAAAAAATTCTAAATACCTATTATTTAAATCTTTAGTTTAAAAAATTTTCCCTGCAGAACTGTATGAATGGTAATAAGAATGAGATGATGCAACCCACCACATTATTTCTAAGAACTAACCCACATACACTATGGACTTAAATGTGGGCACTACCTTTGCATGAATGCTCAGAGTGATTCAGACCTAGATTCAGAAGTTAATTTCCTGCGTCATTTTATGGTGGCTACATGAGGGAGGGATTGCAGAGTCTGGAAGGTTGATTTTAGTCTCCAGTTAATATTGTTGAATTGTCTGTTTCTCCCATCTTTTCTGTAAGTTTTTGCTTCATGTATTTTGAGGCTCTGTTGTGAGGCACATGTAGGTTTATAATTATTATGTCTTCCTGATGGATTGATTTTTTTATTATTATAAAATGTCCTTTATGTCTCTAATAACAATTGTCTCAAATCTATTTTATCTGATACTAGCGTAACCACTGCAGCTCTCTTATAGTTACTCTTTGCATGGTGTGTCTTTTTTCTATGCTTTTACTTTCAACTCATTTGTGTTTTTAAGTCTAAGTGTATCTCTTGTACACATATGCATGTGTTGGATCCTTTACAAAAATGCATTCTGCTAATATACACCTTTTGGCTGGAGTGTTTTATCCATTTATATTTAATGCAATTTTTTGGTGAGGTAATATATGTGTCTGACATTTTGCTATTTTCTATACACCTTATATCTTCTTTGTTCCTCTTTATCTCAATTATTCCTTTCTTTTATTCTAAATAGATATTTTCAAGTTTACCATGTTCATTCCCTTGTTGCTTTGTTTACTATGTTTTCTGAGCTATTTATCATATTTTAAAGTAACATTTAGAATCATGTAGGTTAAGAATCACCTTCATGAGAATCACCTAAATTGCTTGGCATAAATGAAAATTTCCTGGCCTTATGTTAGATTTACTGCATCAACATTTTTGGTTTTTATTTTCCTGAAATTTGTCTTTTTCATAAACTCCATGTGATTTTTACTCTCCTTAATTTGAGAATAAATACATGTAGAAAACTCCTCCTTTTTTTCTGGTCTCAAATATTAGGAAAGAAAGAGGAATAGGGTTAATTAAAGTTTCAGTACACCAGCCTCTGTACTAGACATTTAAAATATGTTACTTCTTTACTCATCACAAAAGCTCTATGGTATCCATATTATCCTCATCTCTTGTTAATTAACTTTCCTAGCACATATAGATAATAAGTAAGAGAATCAAAATTTAAATTCAAGGTTCTCTAGTGAACAAAGAGGAAAAGGTAATTCCAGACAATGTAGGACTAATTAGAGAAAAATCAAATACCCAGTAGAATATTAAAGGAAAGGGAATACATGTGCTTTGTTTTCTTTCCCTGGTAAGAGATTCTAATGATTGTTTTATGCAAAAGGGCTTAGGCATGCCGTTTGAATTCTGGTACTAATCCACGTGAGAAAAATCAGAGAAGCCTAAGATTTAAAAATTGTCTATGCCCTGTAATTCTTAAAATACCTACAGTTAAATTGAAACTCACAACTTTTAAAACCTAGACCTATTACTGTCTTGCCAAAGTCTCAGAAGCAAGTTATCAATGTGATTAAAATTCCCATGAGTTTTAGATGTTTATTTTCTTTAAAGTTAGTTATGCACATGTGATAAAATTTCTATACCAAACAAGATCAGGCCATAGATGAAGAGTCCTGTAATCCGTGTGCATCTATAGATATAAAAGAGAGCATAGACTTGTAGTGAGAAAGTATGAGTCTGAGTTCTGATTTTACCACTTATTAGTTGCATGATCTTAGGCAAATAAATAATGTTAGCCTTAATTCTCTCATTATGGAAAGGGGTATTGTAATAATGTTGCTTGTTTCATAGAGTCAATGAAAGGATCAAATGTGATAATATACATATACAAAATTATTTCGTATTTGTAAATGGGGTGCCATCTATCAATTTATGGGTATTTGAGTTTTATGTTTTAGAATCATCTTTAGAATGAGTGTTAATAATAATAATAAATTCTTCCTATGTAGTAGAAAGAGGGTCTAGAATTAATGAAACTCAAATCTGCATATCTTTACAAATCTGCAAATAATTTTCATTTTGTTTTAACAAAATTCATTCTTAATAGTGGTGATTAATTACCTCAAAATTTTACAAATGCTATTCTATGCTTTAGTTCATTAATTTAAAAAATGAGAATAAGTCTGATGTTTTTATTTATTGTGAAGATTGTTAGATGAAGCATACAAATGTGTTTTATAAGCTAGAGAGAGCAACCCAAATGCTGTTAAATATTATCTGTGATTTTGGAAACATGTATTTTACTAAGCAATTAAATAAACAGTGTTTTAACATTTGTATCATATTTTAAAAATTAATAAGCTTAATTTTTTATAGAAGTTTTAGGTTCAAAGCAAAATTGGGCAGAAAGTAGAGAGAGTTCTAATGTACTCGGTGTCCCCAAGCACACTCAATCTCTCCCACTATTGACACCTATCACTCTAATGGTACATTTGTTGACATGCAATTGAGACATTGACATATAAACATTGATATATGCCTGTTAGACCAAATATATAGTTAACATTGTAACTCACTATTGATGTTGTATGTTCTCTAGGTTTTGAAAATGTATGATATGTATCAATCTTATAGTATTACACAGAGTATTTTCACTGCTCTAAAAATCCTCTTTGTTCTGCATATTCACCTCTCTTCCCTAACCCTATCTCCTAGCAACCACTGATCTTTTTACTGTCTCCATAGTGCTGCCTCCTCCAGAATGTCATATTGTCTGAATCATATAGTATGTAGTATTTTCAGATTGGCTTCTTTTACTTTGTAATATGCATTTAAGTTTCTTTATGTATTTTCATGTTTGATAGTCATTTCTTTTTTTTTTATTAAAATAAATCATATATAGAGAGGGTGAAAGTGTAGATTTCTTACAAGCACATAATGCCTAGTAGTGAAGTCTGGATTTTTAGTGTAACCATTACATGAATAGTGAACATTGTAACCAATACATAATTTTTCAACCCTCAACCCCCTCTCACCCTCCCACATTTTGTAGCCTCTTTTCTTTTTAGTCATTTGAATACCCCATTGTCACGATATATCACAGTTTATTTATACATTCACCTACAGAATGGCATCTTGGTTGCTTCCAAGGTTTGTCAAGCATGAAGAAAGCTGCTATAAACATCTGTGTGCAGGTTTTTGTGTAGACGTAGTTTTCAACTCACTTGGGTAAATAACAAGGTGCTTACTTGCTGGATTGTATGGTAAGAGAATGTATACGTTTATAAGAAACTGATAAACCATCTTCGAAGGTGCCTGTCCCAATTTACATTTCTACTAGCAATGAATGAGATGTCCTGTGCTCCCCATCTTTGCCAGCATTTGGTGTTAGTGTTTTGAATTTTGGCCAGTCTGATACATATGTAGTGGCATCTCCTTGTTGTTTTATTATTATTTAAAAATATTTTTACTTTTAATTTTGTGGGTAAATAATAGGTATATGTATATATGTATATATATGTGTATATATATATATATATATATATTTATGGGTTACGTGAGATATTTCAGTATAGGCATGCAATTTGTAATGCTAACACCGTGGAGAATGGGGTATCCATCCCCTCAAGCATTTATCCTTTGTGTTGCAAACGATCCAATTATACTGTTTTAGTTATTTTAAAACGGTACAATTAGATTATTCTTGACTATAGTCCTCTTGTTGTGCTATCAAATACTAGGTCTTATTTATTCTAAATATTTTTTTGTAACCATTAGCCATCCCCACCTCCTCTCATCCCCACAGTACCTTTCTCAGCCTCTGATAACCGCCCTTCTTTTCTTAATCTCCATGAGTTCTATTATGTTGATGCTCAGATCCCACAGATAAATGAGAAGATGCAATGTTTGCCTTTCTGTGAGTGCCTGGCTTATTTCACTTAACATAATGACCTCCAGTTCTATCCATGATGTTGCAAATGATAGAATCTCATTCTTTTTATGGTTGAATAGCACTCCATTTTTCATTAGTACTGCATTTTCTTTATCCATTTGTCTGTTGATGCAGGGGTGCCCACTCCCAGGCTGTGGACAGGTACTGATCTTTGTGGCCTGTTAGGAACTGGGCCACCACAGTAGGAGGTGAATGGCAGGTGCAGGAGCATTACCACCTGAGCTCCACCTTCTGTCAGATCATCAGGTAGTATTAGATTCTCATAGGAGTGTGAATCCTATTGTGAACTGTGCATGTGAGGGATCTAGGCTGCACCCTCCTTATAAGAATCTAATGCCTAACTGACTGTGGTGAAATGGTTTCATGCCGATACCATCCCCTGCCAACATGTCTGTGAAAAATTGTCTTCTATAAACCTGGTCCCTGGTGCCAAAAAGGCTGGGGGCCGCTATGCTGATGGACACTTAGGTTCCTTCCACATGTTGGCTACTGTGAGCAGTGCTGCAAAAAGCATGGGAGTGCAGATATCTCTGTGATACACAGATTCTCTTTTGAGCATATACTCAGCAGTGGGATTGCTTGATGGTATGGCAGCTCTATTTTTAGTTTCTTTGTGGAAACTCCAAACTGTTCTCCATAGTGTTTGTACTAATTTACATTCTCACTAATATTGTATGACAGTTTCCTTTTCTTCATGTCCTCACCAGCATCTGTTATTTCCTGACTTTTGGATAAAAGCCATTTTAACTGGGGTGAGATGATTTCTCATTGCAGTTTTGATTTGTGTTCCTCTGATGATCCATGATGTTTTCATATGCCTGTTTGCCATTTGTATGTCTTCTTTTTTTTTTTTTGACAATGTGAATTTTTTTTCCCATTTATTTATTTTATTGCATTTTAGGTTTTGGGATACATGTGAAGAACGTGCAAGATCGTTACATAGGTACACACGTGGCAGTGTGATTTGCTGCTTTCCTCCTCATCACCTACCTCTGGCATCTCTCCCCTTGCTATCTCTCCCCAGCTCCCCACCCCCCACTTTCCCTTCCCTATTTCCTCCCAACTGACCCCAGTGAGTAGTGCTTCCCTCCCTGTGTTCATGTATTTGAGAAATGTCTGTTAAAATATATTGTCCATTTTAAAATCAAGTTATTAGATTTTTTCACTATAGAGTTGTTTCAGCTCCTAATATTTTGTATTTATTAATCCCTTGTCAGATGAGTAGTTTGCAAATGTTTTCTTCCATTCTGTGGGGTGTCTCTTCACTTTGTTGATTGTTTTCTTTGCTGTGAAGAAGGTTTCTAATTTGATGTAATCCCATTTGTCCATTTTTGTCTTGGTTGCCTGTGCTCGTGGGGTATTACTCAAGAAATTTGTGCCCAGACTAATGTCCTGGATAATTTCCCCAATGTTTTCTTGCAGTATTTTCATTGTTTGAGATCTAGATTTAAGTCTTTAATCCATTTTGATATGATTTTTGTGTAGGTCAAAAGAGATGAATCTCATTGTATTCTGCTACATATGGATATCTAGTTTTCAAAACACCATTTATTGAAGAGAATATCTTTTCCCCGATGTATGTTCTTGGTACGTTTGTTGAAAATGAGTTCACTTTAGGTATGTGGATTTGTTACTGGCTTATCTAATCTGTGTCATTGGTCTATGTGTCTATTCTTTTGCTAGTACCGTGCTGTTTTAGTACTATAGCTCTGTAACATAATTTGAAGTCAGGTAATGTGATTCCTCCAGTTTTGTTCTTTTTACTCAGGATAGTGATAGCTATTCTGGGTCTTTTGTGATTCCATATAAATTTTAGTATTTTTTTCTATTTCTGTCAAGAATGTCATCGGTATTTTGATAGTGATTACATTGAATCTGTAGATTGCTTTAGGTAGTATGGACATTTTAACAATATTGATACTTCCAATTCATAAACATGGAATATCTTTATTTTTTTTTGACTTTATCCTCTTCAATTTCTTTCATCAGTGTTTTGTAGTTTTCATTGTAGAGATCTTTCACTTCTTTGGTTAATTCCTAGGTATTTAGTTTCATTTGTGGCTATTGTAAATGGGATTACTTTCTTTATTTCTTTTTCAGATTGTTGACTCTGGCATATAGATATCTTATTGATTTTTGTGTATTGATTGCTCTAGCCAGGATTTTCAATACAATGTTGAATAACAGTAAAAGTGGATATCCTTGTGCTGTTCCAGATCTTACAGGAGAGGTTTTCAATTTTTTCCCATTTAGTGTGACACTAGTTGTGTGTCTGTGATTTATGGCTTTATTATGTTGAAGTATGTTCTGTCTATACCCAGTTTTTAGGCAATTTTATGCTAAAGGGATGTTGACCTGTATCAAATAGTTTTTCAGCATCATTTGAAAGAATCATTTGGTTTTTATCTTTCATTCTGTTGACATCATAAATTACATTAATTTCCATATGTTGAACCATCCTTATATCCCTGGGATAAATCCCACTTGGTCATGTTGAGTGATTTTTTTTAATGTACTATTGAATTCAATTTACTAGTATTTTGTTGAGGATTTTTGCATCAATGTTCATCAGAGATAATGGCCCATAGTTTCCTTTTTGGTGTGTCTTTGGTTTTGATATCAGGGTAATACTGGCCTTCTAGTATGAGCTCGAAAGTATTCCCTCCTCTATTTTTTTGGAAAAGTTTGAGTAGGATTACTTCTTCTTTGAGTGTTTGGTAGAATTGAACAGTGAAGCTATCAGGTCCTGGGCTCTTGTTTATGGGGATACATTTCATTATGGTTTTAATCTCATTACCTGTTATTGGTCTGTTCATGTTTTGAATTTCTTCATGGTTTATTCTTGGCAGGTTGTATGTGTCTAGGAATTTATTCATTTCTTCTAGATTTTCCAGTGTTTTGGCTGATAGTTGCTCATAGTAGCCACAAATGGTCCTTTGAATTTCTGTCATGTCAGTTGTAATGTTTCCTTTTTCACTTTTGGTTTTATTTATTTGGATCTTTTATCTTTTTGCTCAGTCTGGCTAAGTGTTTTTCAATTTTGTTTATCTTCTCCAAAAGTGAGCTTTTGTTTCATTAATCTCTTATGTTGTTCTTTTCATTTCAAAATAATTTATTTCTGCTATGACTTTTATTATTTCTTTTATTCTACTAATTTTGGGTTTGGTTGCTCTTGCTTTATAGTTCTTTAATATGCATCATTAGGTTATTTATTTGAAGTTTTTTTTTTTTTTTTTTNCTTTTTGATGTAGGTATTTATGGCTATTAATTCCTCTTTTAGTACTGCTTTCACTGTATCCCATAGATTTTGGTATGTTGGGTTTCCATTACAATTTATTTCAAGGAAATTTTCAATTTCCTCTTTAATTTCTTTATGGACACATTGGTCATTCAGGAGCATATTGTCTGATTTCCATGTGTTTACATAATTTTCAAAATTCCCCTTGTTATTGATTGCTACCTTTATTCCATTGTGTTCAGAGAAAATACTAGATATTATTTCAATTTTTTGAATGGTTTAAGACTTGTTTTGTGATTTAACATATGATCTATCATTAAGAATGATCCCCATGCTGAGGAGGAGTATGTGTATTCTGTAGCCATTGGATATGTTCTGTAAATATTTATTAGCTCTATTTTTTTAATATAATGCAGATTAAATTTGATGTTCCTTTTATTGATTTTCTGTCTGGGAGATATGTCCATTCCTGAAGGTGGGTTATTAAAGTCTCTAGCTATTATTGTACTGGAGTCTCTCCCTTTTCAGCTCTGATAATATTTACTTTAAATATCTGGGTGCTCCAGTGTTGGGTGCATATATATTTATACTTGTTATATCTTCTTGCTGAATCAGCCCCTTTATCATTATATAGTAACTTCTTTGCCTCTTTTTATAACTTGTGTATTGAAATCTATTTTGTCTGATATGAATATAGCTATTCTTGCTCTCTTTCGGTTTCTATTGGCATGGACTATCATTTTCCATTCCTTTATATTTAGTCTATGTGTATCTTTATAGGTGGAATGTGTTTCTTGTAGATCACAGATCATTGGGTCTTGTTTTTTCATCCATTCAGCTACACTATTTCTTTTGATTGGATAATTTAGTCCATTTGCATTTAGTGTTATTGATTAGTATGGACTTATGCATTTTGCTATTTGTTTTCTGGTGTTTTGTTGTCTTCGCTTCCTTCTTTCCCTTCTTTCTTTCTTCCCTTTAGTGAAGGTGATTTTCCCTGATGGTGTGCTCTAATTTTTTGCGTTTTATTTGCTGTGTATTTATTGTATGTTTTTTTTGATTTGAGGGTACCGTGAGGCTTGCCAATACTCTCTTATAACCCATTATTTTAAACTGATAACAACTTAACACTGATTGGATAAATAAACATATAATGCAAAAAGTAAACTCATAAAAACTCAACACTTTGTTTACTCGCTTTTAACTTCTTATTGTTTCTCTTTATGTTTTATTATACTGTCAATGTCCTGAAAAGTTGTAGTTATTGTCCTGAAAAGTTGTAGCCCATCATTTAGTCTTTCTGCTTAGCGCAAGAGTAGTTTACACACCACAATTATAGTGTTATACCATTCTGTGTTTTTCTGTGTGCTTACTATTACCAGTGAATTTTGTATCTTCAGATAATTGCTTCTTGCTCATTAACATCCTTTACTTTCAGGTTAAAGAATTCCCTTTAGCATTTCTTGGAGGACAGGTCTGACATTGATGAAGTATCTCTTTATTGGGGAAAATATTTATTTGTTCTTCATGATTGAAGGATATTTTCACTGGATATGCTATTTAGGGTAAAAATTTTCTTCCTTGAGCACTTTAAATATATTATGCTGTTCTTGCCTAGCCTGTAAGGTTTCTACTGAAAAGCCTGATGCCAGACTTTTCTTTTGCTGCTTTTAGAATCCTTTCTTTATGCTTGACCTTTGGGAGTTTGGTTATTAAATGACCAGAGGAATTCTTTTTTGTGTTAAATCTGCTTGGTGTTCTATAACCTTCTTTTACTGGAATGTAGATATCTTTCTCTAGGTTTTGGAAGTTCTCTGATATTTCTTTGAATAAACTTTCTACCCCTGGTCTTTTTTCTACCTCCACCTTAAGGTCCCTAACTCTTAGACTTGCTCTTTTGAGGCTATTTCCTAGATCTTATAGATGTCCCTCATTTTATTTTTTTCTTTTTATCTTTTGTCTCCTCTGTGTATTTTCAAATAGCCTGTCTTCAAACTCATTAATACTTTCTTCTGCTTGATCAATTCTGCTGTTAATAGACTCTGATACATTCTTCAGCATGTCAATTCTATTTTTCAACTCCAGAATTTCTTCTTCATTCTTTTTAATTATTTCAACCTTTTTGACTCTACCCTGATATCCAAGATGCAAGACAAAGTGCTCTTTACTATTTGCTCTCCTCTTCTTAAACAGAGAGAGGAGTTACTTTCGTTGCTGTCAGCTGCACTGTCTGGAGTCTGGGGAGAGATGGCACAAGTGTTCCCTTAGCTGTACCAGCTGGTGTCTTCCTAAGTCACATGCCACCTTCGTTCACTGGCTCTAAGCCTAGCCTATCACTAGGAGTTGCCTAGGAATTGGAGTCCTTGTGTCCTAGACAGCCTTTCAAGTTTGCCCAGGACCCCAAAGCACTTCAGCCCACAGTGGCAAGGCTTGCTGAGAAACTCAAATTCTGATCACTGGAATGGGGAATTCCCCTTTGGCTAGGGCTGGTCAATAGCTGTCTCTGTACACAGGTGCTGGTTGAGCCTACCATGGCTTTATTGTCCTCTGTGACAGGGCAGCACTGCATTCAATGTCAAGTCTCCCAGTCGCTGTGCTCTCCCTTCCCAAAGTGCACATATTCTCTCTTTGAGCCACATGGGAGAGGGTTCATCTCTCCTGCCCTTCTCAATGCCTCTTTCAGTTACACCAAGTTAAAACTAGGTACTGTAATGGTGTACCTGATTTTTGGTTCTTCTGATGCCGCGGTGCTTTTCTATGTGCAAATAGTTGTTAAAATTTGGTGTTTTGGCTGGTGGAATGAGCCGAATGATGTAGGTTTCTGTTCCACTATCTTGCTGTGTCCCCTCTCATTGTTGTTTTGATTTGCAATTCCACAGTAATATGTGATGTTAAGCATCTTTTATGTGCTTGCTTGTTATCTATGTATTTTCTTTGGTGAAGTCTTTGTTCATGACTTTTGCCAATTTTTAAAATCGAGCTTTTTTTTTCTATAGTGTTGATTTTTGAGAGATCTTTGTATATTTTGAATAACAGTCTTTTGTTAGATGTGTCTCTTGTAAATATTTCTTCTGGTCTGTTGCATGTCTTCTCATGGTCATGACATTATCTTTCACAGAACAGAGGTTTTAAATTTTAATAAAGTCCAGCCTGTTAATTATTTCTTTTCTTGATCAAGTCTTTGGTGTTGTATCTAAAAGGTCATCACCATACCCAAGGTCTTCTAGACTTTCTCGTATGTTATCATTAAGAGTTTTAGAGCTCTGCATTTTACATTTAGATCTATGATCTATTTTGAGCTAACTTTTATGATGCATGTAAAGCCTGCTTCTAGATTCATTTTTTTTTCATATGAGAAATATATTTCTGTCTTGTTGAAGCCACTGTTATTTGTGGTGTTATGCTATTTGCAGGTAAACCTCATCTTATCTTCTACATGATGAACTCCTTGATGATGTAGACCTCTGTTTATTTTATTTGATGTTGCTATTAGTGTGGTGCTAGGCATATAGGGAAGGTAAACAATAGACCAGGACTAAACAGAACTGAGGAAGCATAAATTGGGACAATGTTTAAATGAGAAAACTGTTGGATGGTCCTGTATCATGAAGAATCTATGTTAACTCTTACAGCAAACAGAAATGGGCACTTTAAACTTGAGTGAGGGCAATACAAAGTGGAACAACTCTTTTAAATATATACACACACACACACACACATCTATATGAAATATTTATATATTTGAAAGTTAATGTATGTAGCTATATATTTATAATCTATCACATATTAAATACATTTATATATAATTATATATTATATAAATATGTATTTGCATATCAAATATAAAGTATAAATATATAAAGTATACATGTATTTTATATTTATATAAAATATAAATATATAAGAATCTAAATATATAAGAATATAAATACATATGTAATTTATAAATTACATAAATTTATAAGTATATATAAATTTATAAATACATATGTAATTTGTATTTATTACATATAATAAATTTATAACTTACTATATGTAATAAATATATACTCTGTAGAAGTTCTTAAACTTTTTTCAAAATGTTTCATCCCCTGTGCTTTGTCTTAAGGAAATGATCAGCAATGTGTGTGTATGTAGGGAGCAAATCTACGTGAGCACAAAAAAGATCATCATCAAAATGTTTCTCATAGAGAAAAAGATCTTGGCAATAACCTCAATGTCCAAATAATGGTTAAATGAGACACTGTGTATCCACTGAATGAACATTATTAATTATGCTCATTAATGTAATGGTAATTATCTAATTACTATTACAATTATGTTTAAAATTATGCAGAAGTGTAGTAATATGAATTTTTGAAAAGCGAAAGAAGCTGGATAGATATAAAATCAGTAAACTAATATATAAATAACCAAAACATAGGAACAGAGTTTAGAAGTGCACTAAAACTATAGAGATAATATCTGTGAGTTGGAATGAATGAATAATGTCCTCTTATCCTTCATGTAATTTTTTTCTGTATTCCACATTTTCCTTAAGGACTATGATTACTATAATTCCTTAAGTGTTTAATCAGGAAAGAAAATAGGAAGCTAAAGCTTGGGCAATAACACAAAACTTAGAAGAGCTGGTAGATTTCTGTTTAGTTGTATTTTTAGGCATGTATTTAAATTGATATCATTGTTATGTATACTATTAGTCTATTCTCAAAAGTATTAGTGATGTTTTTAATGCATTCTGGTTCTTGAGTCTCAAATTGACTTGGGCTGACATAAACATTTTAGTGTTCTTTGAATCACAAAGGTTACTGAAATGTCATTTTATATATAAGATTCCAACTTCCTTATATATTTTAAATCACAAAATCATGAAATGAAAACATTCATTTTCATGAATCTTTTAACTCAAAACAAGAATGTTTTGTGTGCATACTGTCAGATCGTCCAAGCTGTTTTACTATTTTAGATTACCCATTTGAAGGAAAATTCACCTGAGTACTACTTTCAAGGAATGTTTTTGGGTAGTAATGAAATCAGGTGATTACAGGCTGAATTAATTGCTGAGTAAATTAGGAAACCATCAAAGCACAGAACTGTATTGACTAGTTTCCTCCTTCACAACATTCCTCTTTCACAACAGAGCTCTAAGTCAGACTAACAAATAGGTTGACCACCTTTGATTTGTTTAAGAACATCCCTCTCACAGAGAACACTTCTTGCAGGGAGGTAGAGACAGCATAGAGAGAAAACAAAACTGAAAGATGAGAAATGCAAAATAAAGTAGGAGAAGGTAGTAAAAAGGGAAGAAGTGTTAACCTTCTAAAGAAACTTTATTGTTCTAACCCCAGAAGATAATAAATTCAGAGATTCAGCCTGTCATAGACCCACAGGGTCAAGGAAATGTAAGTCTTCTTTGGGATACCAGATCCTGTAGGGCAACCTAAACTTACCAAGAAAAACATATGTAACTAAAAAATTGGACTTGCCATCCTTCAACATTGATAGGTTACTTATAGGTTACTTAAAGTCTCCTGTTGCAACATTGCAATTCCAAATGATGATTCACTCCCTGGAAGTAAGAAGAAGATGGTGAGGAGGAGGAGTCACTTGGGGACACACAACTTCATTCTCATTAAAGGCAAATTCTCATTCTTATGTATGTTTCAAATAATGCAGGGCATGATCAATCTTAGATGAAGATAAAAACTAACAAATAATTAATATGCATAGGATTATTTACATTCAAAAGTCTTTGAAGTTTAAAAATACATCAATCCCAAGAAATTACACGCTGAGTTACCTTGTGCAGTTAACCAAAGGAAATATGTAAACACCTCCAAGGCTTCTATGAAAGAAGTAATGTAGTAGGAAAAAAAAAAAAGAGAAAAAGGAGCAAAAATCCTCCTTTCTAAGTCTATATTTTAACAGAAAAGCTACAGATCTCCAGGAAAAAGAAGACATATGTAAAGTAACAGGCCGAAATATGGTTCAGATATAACTCATGATAGGAAAAATCTCATTACAAATTAAGTGGACCTTGAATTAGCAGGGAGACACTTTTTGCCTATAGAAGATGCCACATTTATCATGACATAATTTTGCAAACCTTTTATCATTTATCTATGAAGCTACTATTTAAAACACTTGCTAATGATAGTGATAACGTATATCAACCTAAGCAAATTGCTTCTTCAGTTATTTCCTCTTAACATATAGACATTTTTGGTACAGTATCAAGGTATTAAGCTGTCTGATTTTTTTTTTTAATTTTCTCATTTTTCAAAGTTTTATTTTTTTGATATTAAAAAAATAAGTTCTGGGATATATGTGCAGAACGTGCAGGTTTGTTACATAGGTATACACGTGCCATGGTGGTTTGCTGCATCCATCCCCCTGTCATCTACATTAGATATTTCTCCTAATGTTATCCCTCCCCAATCCCTCCATCCCCTGCTATCCCTCCCCTAGCCCCAAACCTCCTGACAGGCCCCAGTTTGTGATGTTTCCCTCCCTGTGTCCATGTGTTCTCAGTGTTCAACACTCACTTATGAGTGAGAACATGCGGTGTTTGCTTTTCTGTTAAGCTGTCTGATTTTTAATGAAAGGTTTGCCTGACTATGAACATTAGCACATCCTACCAGTGATGACCGTGGATATTATCGCATACTCAGAAAAGAAAATTTCTTTTGACACTTTGAACCAGATCTTGTTGGCAACCCTGCAAGAGGGGAGGCTCAAGCGCCATGTGCAAAACGTGGAAATAGCTGTAGTAGTTGAAGCTTGTGTGCTGTGATCCATCCCCAAGACTCAACCCTGCTTTCACTCTTGTTTTGACAACCTCAGCTCTTGGTTTTTTATCAGGTAATTGGAAGGACCATCGTGTAGGTAGAAGCAGAGGCAGTTCCACCATAGGAGTGACCCTTGATTCTAGCTTTTCCTCTAAGTTGCTGTTGCTTTTGCCTTAGGTACAATGCCTAATACAGCATTCAGCACAGTCATGGCAGGTCAAAATAATACTATTGGGCAGGCACAGCAAACACTTTACATGGGCTATCTCATATTTCTGAATGACAAACATGCAAGGCGAACATCATGCTGCCCCCATTTTCCAGACCAAAGAGCTAAGGCTCAGGGAGGATAAGGATATATGGACTGAGATCATATAATTAGCAATTAGTATAAGTGGGTTCAAATACAGGTAGTCTGACTTCAGTCACTTGGTTTACTCACTGAATTATCTTGTCTATAGTAATAAGTTACTATCATCACCATCAGTTCTCTTCACTCTGCTGCCCACTACAAATTATGGCTACAGTTGGAGGCGGACAAATATATGCTGAATGCATGCTTGAAGTATGCTTTTTGTTTTTTATTTAAAAAAAAAATTCCCTTTCTTTGACGCTTGAGACTTCAGGTATATAAAAACCTGAAAAAGCATTTTTTTAAAAGCATTCTTTTTTTTTTTTTTTTTTTTTTTTTTTTATTTTATTTTATTTTAGGTTTTGTGATGGAGTCTCACTCTGTTTCCCAGGCT
>NW_016107435.1:667952-685087 GCF_001604975.1 Cebus imitator | reverse complement strand
CAGCCTACTGCTCTTTTTTTGTTTTTTTGAGATGTAATCTCACTCTGTGGCCAGGCTGGAGTGCAATGTCTCGATCTCAGCTCACTGCAACTTCGGCCTCTTGGGTGCAAACGATTCTCTTGCTTCAGCCTCCCGAGCAGCTGGGACTACAGGCGCATGCCACCATGCCCGGCTAATTTTTGTATTTTTAGTAGAGACTGGGTTTCACCATGTTGGCCAGGATGGTTTCGATCTCTTGACCTTGTAACCCGCTTGCCTCGGCCTCCCAAAGTGCTGAGATTACAGGCATGAGACACCGCGCCCGGCCTTAAACATTCTTTAATGAGGGAGTCCCCTACCCCTGGGCAGCAGACTGGTACCAGCATGTGACCTGTTGGGGATCCCGCCGCACAGCAGGAGGTGAGCAGCGGGCAGCAGAGCATTACAGCCTGAGCTCCGCCTCCTGTTAGATCGGCGGTGGCATTACATTGCCATAGGAGCGTGAAACCTATTGTGAACTGCACATGTGAGGGATCTGGGTTGTGTGCTCCTTATGAGAATCTAATGCCTGAAAATGTGAGGTGGAACAGTTTCATCCCCAAATCACCCATCCCCAGCTTTTGTGGAAAAATTGGTTTCCTGAAACCAGCTCCCGGTGCCAAAAATGCTGGGGATCACTGCTTTTCTGTGCCTGAAAAATCTCATTTCTCCTTCCTACCTAAATAAACTAAATTTTCAAATTCCAGGTTAATGCCATTTTGTCTGCGAGACATTCCCTAGCTCCTTGATTTGCCAGCATTGTACTGATGCCTCAATTTCAGCATATACCTTTCTGTTTTGAACTGAGCTATATAAGTATTATCTGCATTGCGAAACAATGAGCTCCTTAGGACATGGGCAATGTTTTGTTTTTACTTATGTTTTCTCTGTGCCAAATACAGTGGATACCTAATGGGAAATTAAAACAAGCTGAGTTACTGAAGAAGGCTTGTGAGATGCTGAAATCCATCTCTGAGTGTCTCTGAATATTTTGAGTTACTTTTTTTGCCACTATAAAATTTCTTTGCAATCCTTTTCAGAAGTGGTGGAATGGCATAAATAATGTCCTATTTTTAATACTGTTATTCAATTATGCATGGACAGTTACATAAAATGTATAATACTTTTGTGTTTGTAGACATGCACGTATGCAAGAATTTATCGAAATAAAATAATGCAGTTTCTTTGCCCATGTAAGTGTCGTAAAATAGCATAAGTCAAATTATATTTGGTAAAAGAAATGAGGTTCTAGATTTAGAAACAGCAGTTCTATTCATGAACAATACACTATCTCCTCCAAATACGTTTATTGTAATGCTATGTGTAAGAAGAAACTACAATGGCACATATATAGTTAGATTCCATGAAATAATTCTGCACTATTCTGAAAGATACTAGAAAACAGAAAAAGTTTTAAAATATGGTTCTTTCTGCTAAATAAACTTTATAAGAAACTTGAGAGAAGAAGAACCATCCCTCTAAGCTTCAATAAGGTCTACATGAATGAAAATCAGGTTGCGTCCATATGAAAATGTCAGCAATAATGCATTAATTAGCTGCATCTTCTTTTTAAAATATATAATTAATAGATACCAAAATCAGAGACCTGTTAGTCTTTTGTGTCAATGAAATAGCATTTAAAGAATCCTTCTGCTCTGAAATCTTTAAATGAGAGGATGCACTTAGAAAAAACCCCAAACAATAAAAGTTGTGTATGTCTTCTCAGAGCCACAGTATGTTTTAGAACAAAAACAAGTAAACATAGAAAAGCAGGAATTTTAAGAACCAGTAACAGGTACTACATCATAGCATGTTAAAATGTAACACTACTCATTCATTTATAATGTCAGGATACAAGTTGATGAGAAGTATTGACAGCTGTGATTAAAGACAGTCACCCAATTCCATGTGGACCACAGAGTAAGAAACAATAACAGGATGACAGAAACCAGTGATCTGGTTAGAAAGAAGTAGGTAATTAGGTAAAACAGCACAGTCGAAATTTACTCTCTCTTCACAGTTAATTCATTACCAAAAATAAACCTACTGAGGTGAGACTGAAAGAGATTTCATGAAGAATGAATAAAATATTAAAGTTGATCCTACCTGCTATATATTAACAGTCTAGAGGAGTTTCAAATAATAAAGTGTTTCCAAAATGGTGAAGACCATAGACAGCAACACATGTATTAATAATTATCAAACTCTGCCCCTGTCACTCATTTCCTCAGCAACAGTTTACAATAACTGTAACCTGTCTATAATTTCAATTCCATGCATCACATGTGGTGACCACCATTGCCTATCTTTCCATTCCACTCTCAATGTCCTGTACACAATGATCTTCCAACCCCACAGGTGCCTGCAGTCCATTCATCATAACATCATTTTAATACCCGTCACATCCTTCATGTCCTTACTCCTCTTGTTACTTGGCTTACATTTCATGGTCAATCATTATGATGACTTTGTTATGATGACGCTTGCTTTGTTGAACTTGTATGCCCTTGCCAAAATTCCAGTCTTGGTTAAATCCAACTCTGCCTACTCTCTGTCTGCACCTCAGAAGCTGAATATGGCTGGAGAAAGGCATTTGACCATGACCACGAACCTTGGGTGGGCTCTTAATGCTAGGTAATCACACTATGTTTCCCTAGAGCATTCACCATCCCACTTTTTCACCTAGTGTCTAGCATCTTTGCCTAGACACTCTGTTTTTCTGCTTCTTCAACTTTTAGCATTGCTATCTAAGATTAATCCCTTTGCTCCTGTGTTACATCCCATTTTCTCTCATCTGTTAAAGGGCATTGCTTCAGCTATTCTCCCCTCTCTCCTGCATCATATATATATTTTTTCTGTCTACCGGATCATGCCAACTGGCACACAAGCATGCTGCCATTTCCTCATCTTAATAACAAAAATGATGAACTTTTTCTTGATCCCACTTCACTGACCAGTTACCAGGACATTTTCTTTCTTGCATCAACATTAGATATCGATGCTCCCTTGGTTTTCTCCAGTACCACTTATGCTTCCTTCTTCATCTCCTCTGCTGGTAGCTCCTCCTTAATTTTTCAATTTTTGAATTTCCCAGTGCTCAGATCTTGATTATCCTCTTTTTTTCCCTCTGCATTCTACCCTTGATGATCTCATCCAGTCTTAAGGATTTAAATATCACTGTTAAGCTGATGACTCCCAATCACATATCTCTAACCTGGATCTTCTCTCTGAACCCCAGATTAAAATATTCAAATGCTCTCTTGACATTCCTTTTGACTTTTTCACCTAATTTAGACATGTTCAAAACTACTCTTCCCACTCAAACTTATTTTACCCATAGCATTTGCCATCTCATTTAATGACAATTCCATCCTGCCAGTTGCTCATGCTAAAAATCTTGGATTCATTTTTCACTTCCTTCACTTTCTTGCATCTTCAATGCAACCTGTCTAGAATTCCATCAGTTCTATCTTCAAATTATATCTAGAGGCTGGCCTCTTCTTACCACTCCATTGCTGAAATTCTTGTCCAAGACACTGTCATCATTGTATGGTGGTCCAATGGTCTCCTAACTGTTCTCCCTGCTTTTACCTCAGCCCCAATTTCTGGCTGCTGAATTCCCAATACAGGAGCCAGAGTGATGCTTTTAAAACCTGTTTCAGATAGGATGACTTCTTTGTTCAAAACCTTGCAATGTGTTTCCATTTTAGTCATAGTGGCAGTCACAGTTCCTACAATAGTTCTTAAGGCCCTTGTATCAGTCTATTCTCACACTGCTAATAAAGACATACTCGAGGCTGGGTAATTTATAGAAGAAAGAACCCAGTTCCACATGGCTGGGGAGGCCTCACAATCATGGTGGAAGGTAAATGAGTAGCTAAGTCATGTCTTACATGGGGGCAGGCAAGAAAGCATGTGGAGGGAAACTCCACTTCTTAAAGCCATCTGATCTCATGAGACTTATTCACTACCACAAGAACAGGTCAAGAAATATCTGCTCCCTTGATTCAGTTACCTCCCAATGGGTCCCTCCCATGACACGTGGGAATGATGGGAGCTAAAATTCAAGATGAGATTCGGGTGGGGACAGAGCCAAACCATATCAGCCGTATATTATCTGCTTTCGCTTCCCACATGTTCCCCTTTTTGGTTTCATTTCTTATTCATCTAGCCATTTTCCCTTTATTTCAGCAATATCCTGGCCTTTTGCATTAACTATTTCCTCTGTCTGGAACAGTCTTCCTCCAGTTTTCTACCTGACAAATTCCTCACCTCCTTCCAGTCTTTACTCAATATCATTTTTTTTTCACTGATACCTATGTTGATTTTCCTACCTAATGTTACATTTTGACTTCCTACCTCAGCACACCTGATTCTCTCTTTATTCTATTTTATATTATTTTCTATATGCACATTCATTACTTTCTAATATACTGGATCATTTACTAATATATTACTTCCATTGCAATTTAAATGTCTTCCACCTTTGGAACATAAGCTCCAGGCAGGCAGGAAACTTTGTTTTGATCGTATGTGTAACTGAAGTATCTAGAAATGAAGCATCTGACACTGACTCAGTGATCAATACATTTTTTTAATGAATAAATGGACATAAAAATAATTTTGTGTCGTGTTAAATGTTTTCAAAAATTATATCTAAGTTTAGATGGATACATTAAAAACATAGTAGAGAACTTGCACATAAATACCTTTTAGCACATTTGATTTTCTTTTGCAAATTCTAAGAGATATCATATCTCCCACCAAAATGTTAAACTTTGGTTTTGGATGCGTGCTGCCATCTAATGAGGTAAATATAAATTACAGAAATTTATTTTTCTTCTGCTGTTTCTATATCCTTGAAGGAAACATTAACTAGCAAATTCTGATCTAGAGCTTTGAATGCATGCAAGTAGAAGCATGCAAACAGTTCTCTTGAAGTCTGAAAGCACCCAATGTACAAAGCTGATGCAGAGTAAAAGATTATATCAATTACAAATGTATTATCTCTACTATAAATAACATTTGCACAAGAAAATGAAACAAATCATTTTATGGGTCACACTTTTATTTACAAAATAAACCTCTAGTTTGACCTTGTACTGACCTGAAACAGGGGGAATTTCTTTACCGCAAAATGGAGCCTCCAGGGAAGATTTACAGGAGATGTAAGAGAGTGAAAGTGCAGAACTGTATTTTGTTCTCTACACCTGGGAATCTAAAGCTCACCTGGGGCTGGACTTTTAGAGGGAGTAGACCACAACAGATTTTATTCAGAAGCCAACTTTGCATGAAATATCTTGCAGGTTTATAGACGTGGTTAAGCTTTGAGAAGCTTGTGACAAAGGAAGCTTACTGAGGGGGCAGAGTCTATTTCATGACCTTGACTGAGGAGGCAGCAACATTTCGGAACAGCTAAACGAAGACTTGCTCATAACATAAAATATCATGTAATAATTTAGGCGAGTCACAGTGGCTCACTGGGAATCCTGGTACTTTGGAAGATCAAGAAAAGAGGATTGCTTGAGCCCAGGAGTTAGAGGCTGCAGTGAGCTATGATTGTTCCACTGCACTCCAGCCTGAATAACAGAGCAAGACTCTGTCTCTAAAAAATTTTTTAAAATTAAGGAAATTATATTTATTCCTATGGATCCAATACCTATCACTTATTATATTATGAGAATATATGAGATTCTCTCATGAGCTAAAAAATTATCCACAGTATGTTGGCTATTTCATAGTCTGCCTTAATTCATTTTTCCTGGTGTTCTTTATGATTGCTAAAAAAAACAGTTTTCTCTACTTTTTGAATATTTTTAACTTAAACTGTGTATGTGTAGAACATATGTAACCTTGAATTAGGAATTGATATCTTAAAAAGTAATCTTTATTTATAAACTACAAAGCCATGTCATTATTATTTACTATGATAATCCAAAATAATAATTTTAAGGCTTTTGGCTTGTTTATTCTTCAATTAATTTAATAGAAAATACTCTAACTTTTAGTGATTGAATGGTATCAGATATAAAGTTAAAAATCAGCATCCCGGCTAAAATTCTATGCAAAATGCAAATTGCTACTTAATTGTATTTTAATAAATCCATTCTCTTTCAGTTTTTTCTTTTTTATTCTTTTTCTTTTTGGGGGTTTTCTTCTTTTTTCTTTTTTTGATACAGAGCCTCTTTCTTTTGGCAAGGGTGGAGTGCAGTGGCACAATGATGGCTCACTGCAGCTTTGACTTCCTGGGCTCATACGATCCTCCCATCTCAGCCTCTTGCGTAGCTGGGACCACATGTGCACACCACTACACACGGCTAATTTTTAAATTATTTGTAGAGACAGGGTTTCACTATCTTACCCAGACTGGTTTCGAACTCCTGGGCTCCGGTGATCCTACCACCTTTGCCTCCCAAAGTGTTAGGATTACAGGTGGATGCCACTATGCCCAGCCTCTTCCAGTTATTTTTTAAATCAAGTATCTAAAAATAAATTTACTAAGAAAACATTGGTATATAATTCCAGATCATTGATACTTTGATTGGTGCCCCTCATAGTATAACAAACACTTAGGGAGCTTCTGGGTCAGTATTTAACTGACCTAAATTTTTGCTCTCTGTTCCTCCTTCCTCTATAAATCATTTTGCCTACTTGAGTGGTTGAAAGCTGAATTCTATTCTTCCTATCTTCTGTCTAATGCCTGAAGACTGCACTAGAAAATTACAACAATCTACAGTATTATATGAGTAGCAGAAACACTCCTCTAAGTAACCCAAAAGGCTCTGCTTGTATAAACTGAGTTGTCTCTTATAATGCTGTTAGTCTTGGCTTTGTTTCTAGAATGAAGTATTAATTTATTTAAATCATTTTATAATAAGAAAACAAAAAATAAAACCATTTTATGTTTCTATTCTTAGAAGTAGTAGAAATCTATTGATAGCTTTTTGGAAGTTCTTCAGTTGCTATTTATGTTGGAAAAATATGAGTCATGTATCATATTGTTCCCTTAATGTAATTAATACACAAGTCAAAGTGAAAAGCTGTTATAGATGCTGATTATCTTTCATGACCTTTTTGCTTTTAGAAATTTTTGTCTTTTTCAAATCGTGTGAAATTTGTCTTTGGATAGTCTATTTTTTTTTTTCTGTTTCAATACCAGCATATATTTTAGAGCACATGATAACTTGAAACAAGCAGAAACTCACTGTAGATGTTGTCAGGCATCCTCTTCGCTGTTCAAATCTTCTATTCACTCCTCCCCAAATTGTTCATTTGGTTGGAGTGTTTAACCCTCCCAGATAGATGAGAAAAACCATCTCTTGTCAAGGACATGAGTGACTATGAATGCTTTTTGCAAACTCAAAAAAGAATTGAGTCAGAAGATAATTGCATCTTTCTGATTTCAACAAATAATCATTGAGTATGTGTGACCCATTTCTGAACCAGAGCATGGAAAAAGAAGAGTTGTAGAATTTGCTCATCCCTGTGGAGCTCAGAGTTGGTCTAATCCTTTTTGGTGAGATGTGGGTAAAAGGCTAAATTTCAGAGGCAGTCTAAAGTGAACAAATAACCCATATGTTTAATGAGGAAACAGAGTATGATTTAATTCATCACCAACAACTAGAATTAGCTCTGGGCAGTGCAGAATCCCCAACATAGAATAATGGCATTGGCCAGTTAGCAAGGAATAGGGAAAATTTTATTCTACACAATAGTCCTCCTCTTCAGCATAGTTCTATAAATGTTCATGTCTTGCAGCAAAATGCCTATTTCTCTTTAGTGTTTGACTTAAAATGTAACTTCCTTCTAAAACTCAATCTCCACCTCTCAGCATTTATCACGGTATTGAGCAAAATAAGGATTTTCTGCACGTTCTTATTTGTGAGCAGTTCTCTCACATTAGACTGTAAATTCCACAGGGTTGAGACAAAATCTCTTACTTGTTGCATCTTTATTGCCTATCACACAGTTTCTAGCTCATAATAAATATTCAGTAAATAGTTGTCGAACAAATAAAACTGATGACATAGTTTTTATGTGTGCCAGGAAATGCTTTTAGTGTAACTAGACATGTCTGAATTTCAGTGATGAGCACAGCTTATGGTCAAATATCACCTCTTCCCCTGCTTCCATTTACCCATGACAGAAAATAATACACATGTGAAGTAACAAGGGCTGGAACACATTAAAGGTGAAATAATGGGGCAGGGGGAGCTTCTTTAATTATAACAATTTAGAACAAAAATAATTCCTACCATAAGAATATTGCTAATCTGGCAGGAGGCAGCAGAACCAGCAAGGTGTCATGGAAAATGTGATCACTGGTTAAGACTCAAGCTCCAGCTATTCCATTTAGTGAATACGTTGACCTTGGACAAGTAACTTAGTTTCCATGAGTTTTATTTCCTTCATTCGATAGATGAAGGGCCTTGACTAGGTGATGAATAGTTTATTCCTATTTATCAATTCTTGTTATGCCATAGAGTCTTGGATAAACAGGGACACAGAGATTTGACTTTTCTTTAGCAAGAATGGAAGACAACTAGAGATCATGGCTGTCCCTAGAGATCTTGATACCCGATAAAAAATGTAAATTCAGGAAACATGAGAACTTAGAAAATGTGACACATATACACCATGGAATACTATGCAGCCATAAAAATCGATGAGTTCGTGTCCTTTGTAGGGACATGGATGAACCTGGAAACCATCATTCTCAGCAAACTGACACAAGAACAGAAAATGAAACACCACATGTTCTCACTCAGGTGGGTGTTGAACAATGAGAACACGTGGACACAGGGAGGGGAGCACCACACACTGGGGTCTGTCAGGGGGAAATAGGGGAGGGACAGTGGGGGGTGGGGAGTTGGGAGGGATAACATGGGGAGAAATGCCAGATATAGGTGATGGGGAGGAAGGCAGCAAACTACACTGCCATGTGTGTACCTATGCAACAATCTTACATGTTCTTCACATGTACCCCAAAACCTAAAATGCAATTATATGTATATTATAACAGAAGCGTATATAGCAGGAAAAATCTAGAATCCCAGTCGAGCCACTAGGATAATTAGAATACTTCAGTTAGCAATACTGCCAGTGCACTGCTGGACTTTATACTCTGCTTTTCATTCTCTGAATAATCTTCAGCTAGCTGTTTGTTTTCTTCCATCACTCCCTAAATATGAAAAGTCTCAGGAGTAACAAATCAACCAGGCCCAAGTTACTTGCTCTTGACCTGTCTCCCTGAAATCTCTGTCTCTCTTTCCCTTTCTACAGAGAGATCCAAGGCCTTGCTTCCTTCCTGGGGTAGCTGATCCGTTTCTGGGTAGACAAAAATATCGAGCATTTATCATATCCCATTTGTGACAAAATAACAATCTAGTGCATTATTTAATCTTAGAATTCTGAGGCTGGTTAATGTAGGCCGATGGCATGGATCCAGGCTTAGAAAACACCTCTCAGGCAGAACTAGGGGGGAATGGTTTATGTGCCAGCCCTTGTTCCTGTGAATCCCAGCACTCCCACTGTTCTGAAAGCTGCTGCTCTGGGTTTTCCAGAGAGTCAGAGGAGGATGTGCTTTTCTGGCACTGCCAGCAGCAGCCCAGAGCCTGCATTCTTGAGGAAGAACCATTTGTCATCTACTCCCGTGCTTATTCCAGTGTCTTATTGCTCTGAGCTTTAGAAAATTTACTTTTATTTGTTCTATTTTTAAAAATTAATTAATTAATTAGTTTTTGAGACAGAGCTTTGTACTGATGCCCACACTGGAGCCCAGTGTACTGCCATAGCTCACTGCGGCCTTGAACTCCTGATCTCATGATCCTCCCACTTCAGCCTCCTGAGTAGCTGGCACTACAGGCATGTGCCACTGTGCCTGGCTATTAAAATTTTTTTTTGGTAGAGATGGGGTATTTTTTGTGGAGATGGGGTCTTGCTATGTTACCCAGGCTGGTCTCAATCCCCTGGCTTCAAGCAATCCTCCTGCCTCAGACTCCCAAAGTGCTGGGATTACAGATGTAAGCCACCATGCCTGGCCCTGAAATTTTACTTCATGCTATAATGTTAAAAATGCATTCCATTGAAATGTGTGCTCGTGACTATGCTTATATTATCTGGTGGTCTCAGGGAACTCCTGGCTAGTAAGGGGGTTATATGAAAGTTTCAAATTGACTTGATCTCAATGAAAGAAATAATCTGACATAATTTCAAGCATCCTTTTATATGTGACTAGGCCCACTCTACCCAGCCAACTTTCTTAGTCCCAATCCCCAAAGTTTGAATTATATCTTGTAGTGTTTTATTTAAACTTTGTGATTACATACATATCTATATAGAGTTACTGTAAGTTCCTTATGGACAATATCACCATAATAATTCACTTAACAAATAATTAGGTACATGCAGTGTTCCAGGCTCTGAGTATACAACTGATGAACAAAATTGTTTCTATTCTCAAATAGCATATGACCTTGTGATGCACACATGTATGTATAAAAATAATTATAGTGCAGTCTTATGAGGCATTGTATATACACTTAGATTCTGCCCTTCCTGTCACAGGAGCACAGTGGATGGGTACTCAGGTAGTCAGTGAGTAAAAGGAGAAAGTATTATGGCTTTTTCAGAGGAGCTGATGATTAACCTGAAACCAAGAGGAAGGAAAATGATTTTCTAACAGGAAAGGCATGAAAATGATGTTTTAGGATATGAGACAATATTTGAAAAGGAACAGAGACACGAGTGAGCATGGCATATTTGGCAAGTAGAAAGTAGTTTGGTTATGATTGGTTCATATTTAGTTTAGATTTTATCATTGGTGATGTATAATTTTTGGTATGAAACAGACATGATCAGATTTGAGCTTTAGGCAGATCACTTTGGTGGCAATCACTGTGGAAGATGAGAGGAAATGCATAAAGGGAATTAATCTATAAATGGTCAGCTATACACAGTTACTAATTTCAAATTAAATAAAAGGCTTATGTGTTTAGATAAAACCACAAGAGGTGTACATTTCCTCAGTAGGGCTCTGTTTGCAAGCTTGAAGCATCTAGCATTGATAATATGTGAACACATATGCCACTGGGTGGAACATTTGTTGGTTTACACACATAAAGACAGTGTGGATCTCAGAGCCATCTGTCAGATGCTTGGCTAGATGGTGTTAGAAAATCAGCAAATCTTTGAGGTGACTGAGGAGTAAGAAGCTGAAATAATATCTAGTGTTAGTTCCAAGAGGACTTAAAACTATTTGATTCTTTTGATTAATGGCCACTGTTTATCTACTTTTAAATCTTACTCATTGTTGAGTATGTGATCATAGACACGATGTAGGAAAAATGGGAAAATACTACTTCTGGCTTCATTTTTTCCTGCCTTCTCCCTTTTTGTTGTGTTTGTTATCTTCCAGGCTCTCAGCTGCATGCCAGGGGGTTCAGGAAGACAAAGTTATAGATCTGATCTCATGGAACTCAATTTCTCTTAGAGGAAGCTGGCTGGACAAGAACTAATTATAATTTAAGTTAAATTACATTAAATACAATTTAATAAGTATTATAATAATGGCATAAGCCAAGATTTCAGAGCAGAGAAAAGAACAGTTTATTATTGCTGTCCAGCAGGACTGCAAGAGTTATCACAGAGAAGGTGACACCTGACCTGGGTGTTGAAGGATGGATAAGATTTTCCCTTGTTAGAAGACATGTCAACAGGGAATTGTAGACTTCAGACAGACCACAGTTTCCTTGCTATTCAAAAAGAGCCTCTTGAATCTGTGTTCAATGATGCAAGAACATGAGGACATATGTTAATTCTGACACAGGAAACTCATTAAATTCTAATATTGAATAAAAACTGGGACTTACATCTGGGTATGCTGCTGATATGGGGAAGGAAAGGACAAACAATGTATGCTGATTGCTACTATTTGCCAGTTGCTTAATATAACTGATCTCAGTCCAAACAGTCAATTTAAGTAGGTATTGGTACCTATTCATTTCTAAAGATAAGAAAAATGTTCAAGGTCGCTCAGTAGTAGCAACCAGCATTTAGAATTGAATCTTTCTGACTACAACAAGCAATGCAATTTTCATGGTACACAGTTTTCTCTGTCTTGAGTATACATTGTATATATCTTCATGTGTTATAATACATGTATTATAAACATATATATGTATAAATACACATGTAAATATACACATGTATATCTTGTTTGTGTCATTTAAGATGGTATACATCTATGTTGTTGGAATATTTTTGTTCACTAACATAAGTGATTTGAAAATCAAATTTATTATGTGTTTCAAGATAAACACGTGATTGGAGAATGACTGGAAGCTTGTATAATGGACATTATAATGGACAATGTCTTATGCTTTATTTTGGTACTAAATATTAGTCAGACAGCCTGTACCTATGGCAAGACTCAGCCCATCTCTGTGCCTTTTTATTGAGAGACTTTCAACACATGGCTCACTTACTGTTTGCAAACACTTACAAGTGTTAAAATCTTTCATGTCAACAGGTTGGGAATCTGGCTGTTGAGTCAATGGGGGCATTTTGTTGACTTCATAGGGTTTTTACAGAGGAGATCAAAGGGATACATTATGTTTCAATACATAACTTTATAGGACAGATGGAATCCACCTTGAAAGACCCATGACACTTAAAGCCAGATTATCAAAAGTTTCAGACACTAAAACCTGTTAGCTTGCTCCAGCCTGATCCTCACACGGTCAACCCTTTGTAGCTTCATTTATAGGTAGTGGACAGTCCGATTTGAATTTTAACTACTGCTAAAGTTCAGTCATGGGTTAGCAGGGTGGCCACTGAAACATGGGTTGTTAAGATGATGCTCTGGTTTTGTGTGAAGACTTGCTCTTTTAAATGGTGATATCATACAAATAACAGTCAATTTATTTGAATAAAAAATTACCCACTTGCAACTTTTGGGAAGAATTCCAGAGCTTAGAATAGTATTTGGCTAGGTGGTAACTTTGCAAATCTGTTCTATCTCTGATGAGAAAAGAGCATGAAAGAAATTTGTTCATTCTTTCATCTTCCAGAAGCTCCAAAGGGATTCTGTTTCTTCCCACATCTAACACTTGAAATACACACAACCTTTGAGTTTTCCCCCCTCAAGCCTTGAAGCAGATTGCAGTGTTACAAATGAGGGTGGTGTACTTGAGTATTCCTATTTTTTATCTGTGAGATAAATGATTTCTGTGCATACAAACTATTAAAGCTTGACAAAAATCTTGTTTTGTAAAAACCAGTTAGCTATACCATATATGTACTAATTGAAGACAATTATTTTATAAATTAAGATACTTAAAAGACATCTTATTGGTTAATGACATAGGAATTTAATCCAGTGTTTGAAAGTATTCTTAAGTGTAATTAAGTTCCAATTGCCTTAACATATACAAAGTCTCAGTGCTATATTACTATACTGTTCTTTCAAATGGTGCTGCAAAGTGGAAAATTTTGTTTTTTCTATAATGTGGTACTTCAAGTTGTACAATTATTAGATTTAAAAATTTTTCTCATACTTTAAAATAAGTAGTTTGATTAAACATTTTCCCAAAAAGATAGTATATTTGTTCATTTTGTCATGATTCATTTATTTATCAACTCAAGGTTTAAAAAAGGTAGGTTAAAACATCTATTATTTTAAAAATAGTCTGAATACATAAGGTATTCAAATTAAGTGTGCAAATGTGTAAGCTCTATAAATGATATGTCTTTGTCTTTCAAAAGTATTTTTTTCAGAAACATATATGCTGTATTTATGCTTGATAAATTTTCTAGTGATAAGATAAAAATTGGTTACCAAATGATATTGTTAGGCTCTGTGTTCCCACCCAAATCTCATCTTGATTGTAATCCCCACATGTTGAGGGAGGGAAGTCACTGGATGATGGAGTGGTTTCCCCTATGCTGGTTTGGTATGTGGACTTGTTTGTGTGTGATAGGGAGTGAGCTCCCATGAGATCTAATGGTTTTATGAATTGTAGCTTTTCCTGCATTCTCTCACAAGTTCCCTCACCTGCTACCACGTAAGATGTGCCTGCTTCCCCTTACACCATGATTGTAAGTTTCCCGAGGCCTCCCCAGCCTTGCAGAACTATGAGTCAATTAAACTTCTTTCCTTTATAAATTGCCCAGTCTTGGGAAGCTCTTTATAGCAGTGTGAGAATGAACTAATATACCATACATGCTACAAAATTTCATAAATTGAGTTTTCTTTAAATAATAACTTGTCTTCTTTTGGTGTTTTTAGAAACCTACTTTCCTTTTTCTTCTGGTTTGGTTAGGAGCAATTGTGAATTCTGGTTTTCTCTTTTTTAAATTAATATAAAGTTTCCTCCCAGGCATGTTGCCAGATATATTCTATAATTAAATTTAAACTTTGTAATATAGAGTAGTTTTGTTTGCCTGTCCTTCTTAGTGCCTCTCTGAGGAGTACTCTCGTTCCATTTCTGCCTTGTGGGGACCCATCAGGAGAAGAAGAGGTTAAAGGCGTCCACCCATCAGCAGGTGTGTCTGGAGAAGTTTCTGTCTTCCTTTGTTGGAGGCCCTGAAAGTGCAGGTGTTGTACATCAGCATCATCATTCTGTTTGATAGTTAGGCTTTATGTGTGTCAGGTGGGGACATTTACACTAAATCTGAAGGGAAAAAAACCTATCGTAACTTTGTTGTCTAGGCTGAGAAGCATAAAACAGATTTTTTTTTTTTTTTTTAAACTCGTTTAAAGCTGAAAAGATTGGTGTGGCTTTACCTGTCAAGCTTACAGGTAAGAATCTTGTTTTAACTTGACCATAAAAACAGATGCAGTTTATTCCTTATTTAAAAAATACGTTTAACTGCTCTAAATAGAACAGTAGATATTTCCAGCATTTAGCCAAGAGTTCTTGGACACAGCAGAGGGCAAAGTGGACGCCTTGCTCTGGTTGCAAAATATACTCCTTTTAAGACACTTGTGTTGGTTCAAATCCTTTGGGTTTTAGCTATAATTGTACTTGCTTTTTATCACACTACCTGTCGCCTTAAATTAAGATGTATGTAGCACCAGGTCAGAGGCACTAAAAAAAAAAACCTCCTTTTAAAACACAGAAATTATCTTTGGTATCTTTTGGCCTCCCTGGCTTGAATCCAGCTGTCACTTCTGCTCCATGATTCATTCTGATAATGTTAACCAGCTGTCGATTTAAAAATCTGTTATTGCTGGAGGTCACTGCAGGCGTCTTGGTTCCTTCTGAAATAGCCAAACTAATATAATATTGATTTTGTATTCTTTATACCAAAATATGTTTTTGCCATTTAAAAAATCCAGGTGAAAAGTATATCTATCATTCTTTAATTACCTTCATGTCTGAGCATGACCCAAAAGGAAAAATAATTCTTTTATTTGCATCTTATGGAAAAGTATCAGAAAGCTTTCCAAGGCTCCATAGCGTCAACTTGTGACAACAGAGATTTTCCGAAACATTTTCAATATTCCATGTTCCTTTCGAAAACAATAAGTTAACATATCTATTAGGTGGGGGAAGAGGCCATGTGGCTTAACCAATGCCAAGAATATGGAAAATTATACAGCATTTATCTCTCTAATTAAGTTGATCTCCTAAGTCATAGCAATTGGTAGTAAGATGAAGAGATATTCAAGACTTTTAAAATGTCCACACATTTCTAATGTTCAGTTTTGGTTATGATACAAATTAAATATTGTGCACTGTAATAAGAATGTTCATGTGAAGATTGAATAACATTAATCATAATGATAAAAGCAACTATTTATTTTGGGCCTAATTTGTGTGAATTAGCTCTGTTAATCTTCATTTTAAAGATTATACAAAGTATGAGAAAGCTGAGAAGAAGAAAGCTTGTGATGTGAAATCACCAGCTAATGAGTGAATGCTAAAATTTTAACCTGGACTCATCAATGCTCAAATAGCTGCTGCTTTTTTTTTTTTTTTAAATCGTGGCACATGCTTCCCAGTAAACAAACAAACAAAAATTCTCTGTTAAAAGGAAAGAGTTGTGTAATATGGTGTTAGAATTAATTGCATTTTTAGGTTAGACTGTATTCATTAACAAAAATTTGCATTGGGTTGACTTTATGACCAGAAGATTTCTAGCACGTGCTTGCATACACACACACACACACACACACACACACACACACACACACACTCTGCATGAGTGCTTTAAAAGAATATAGAACTAAGTGGATGATCTTATAATACATGCATCCCACGTGTTTGGCATAGATCATATCATTAAATTATCAAAACCACCCTATGGAGCAGATACTGCTATTTTTATTCCTATTTTACTCAGGTGAAGGCACTGAAGTCTGATAATTTAGCAAGCAGAAAAGTCAGGACTTGAACACAGCCCTTTGTTTTTCTAGGACATAGTCTATATTGCCTGCTAGCCTTACTTTAAAGCTCAATTTTTTGCTGCACAGATTTGAACGTACAGGGTTGACAGAGTTTGAGGTTAAATTTATTCTGAACCCAGGATATAATTTAACAGTTGTATGTATCTTTTTAATTAAATCTAACAATTATTTTGTGTGTGTGTGTGTGTGATTTGCCATGGTCTTCCAAAATTGTAAGAAGAAAAGCAGTTATTTAGGGACTCTAGTGCCATTATCGAGGTTTTACTGCATTTTGAATCTCACCTCTGGAAACTTATATTGGTAAAAAGAATAGAGGTAGGAACGATGGTTCTTCTTGCTTCACATATTGCCTGTTTCCCCTGAGCAGCCCCTTGCTCTGGAGTCAGCCAGCTCTGGAGAGAAGTATTTGTACAAGTTTAGTCAGAGATGGACAGAATGAGAAACTGATGTTGTTTATATTCTCTGTGGGAATGTTACTATGTGCTGAGCTTTCTTACATATTTTCACCATCTTTCTAAGTATTTTGGTCCTTTCTTAGTGTATGAGAAGATTATGGAGAAAGTAGCTAATCACAGGTGGATTGAGGAGCTCAAATGCGTTAATAAATGTAGGGTGACTAGCTCTATGTCTTGCTTACAACAGGGACTCCACAAATGTTTGGTTCCTACTTTTAATTAAGTACAGAATTTCCTTTTAATTGAAGCTT